>NW_024466262.1:0-68794 GCF_017591425.1 Ochotona curzoniae | reverse complement strand
AGCTGCCATGCACACACCAGCCCAGGCCTATGGTGCTGGGGCCACAGGCGAGCTGATCCCGGGAAGGGATGGGATGGGACGGGAAGGGATAGTAAGCTGGGGGCTGACAGTCACCATGGCCAGCAGCCGCAGGGCGGGGCTCCAGCGCTCACTCTCCACTTCCCCTTCTGCTGCTGGTGCGGGCCCCATTGGCGCATGCACGCACCCTCGCGGCAGTGGGCGGGGCTGCGGGACGCTCAGGGCAGAAGAGGCACTTCCTGTGCCCCCCACCCCACCAGGCCTTCTAGAACATTCCAGGCCAACGGAGGCGCCAGGCAGCCTGAGTGCGTGCGTCTTTCGGGTAGGCCTCTTGCCGTCCGTGTGGCTGAAGGCAGGTGGCACACAGAGAGTGGGTCCGAGGAGGGGGTCCGTGTGGGGGCGAGCGGCAGCTGGCTGAGGCTCTGGCTTGAGGCGGCAGCCACCGGCCACGGGGGGAAGGTTCCAGAAAGGAGGGGCGAGGGAGGCTGGCACCTGAGGGCCCGTGGTCAGGGCCTGAGGCGGCCGCTGTGGGCTTCTGCTGAGGACCCGATTCGCGGGTGACCAAGCCGTCCCTGCAGAGCCCCGTCCTCGGCGTGCCAGGCCCCTTTCCCTGCGGGAGTGCCCGCGCCTGGATCCCGTGCTGGCTTGGCCTGCCTGAGCCCTGGTCCCTGGGGTGGCAGCGCCCCTGCCCCCACACAGCCTGGGCCTCCTGGGCGCCATGCCCTTGGCGCCGTCCCGGGCCTGCACTGCTCACGGCCAGGCCCCGTGGTCAGTGGGTCGTGGGTCTGCTGAGCCCCTGCCTGCACCTGTTGCGGGCTGTGGGAACCACTGGCTGGGGCTTCCTCCTGGGTGAGCAAGAACGCCCACATTGTCGTGCTGCCCTCCTCCCTGGGCCTGCGCCTTGACTCTGACCCTTGCCAGCCAGCTTGACCTGCCTCCTCCCTCCTGGTCCCAAAGTCTCAGTGGGGAGTGGGCGGGTGAGGCGCCTGCTCTGTGCTCCTCACTTCCAAGGGACCAGAGGACACGCTGCTTGGGCCAGCCCAGGCAGGAAACGTTCTTGAGACTCATGGAGCCCTGGGCTGCAGGCGCCTCTCCTGACCCCTCTTCCTGCCTGGCCCCGGCTTGGGGCGTGCTTTCTCAGGATGCTGTGCCCTCCTCTCCGCTGCCCGGGCTACAAGGCGGCCCTCTTCTCATTTGGCGCCTGGGCCTCTGCAGGGCACCCAGTTCTGCTGGCCAAGCTGAAGGCCACCTTCCCTGCCGCCATGCCGAGCAGGCCTGGCCAGCCCCCCTGTGTCCTCCTGCTTGGCAGCCTGCAGGTTCCCGGGTTCTGGTCTCCTAGGTGGGACTTGGTCTACCTTCAGGCTGTTGTTTCTCACACGCTGCCGGGTGCCCACGGTTCTGTTCCCTCTGATTCCTCTGTGGAGCCGCTGAGCTTTCTGTTGGTTCTGCTGGCTCCTGGAAGATGTCGCCCGGGCTCCCAACCCGCTCACTGTCCCCCTCGCACGATCCAGTCACAGGTGTGCTGTGCCCCGCCGATCTCCTCTGTGCATCTCCTTCTCGGTTCCATTCCGTTCCTCCTGTTTGTCTAGTTCTCCGTAAGAGTTGTCTGAAGATTTCCCCCAAATCTGTCCTGTGTGTCCTGAGGTTGTCTTTGGCTCCGTTCATTAAGATGGAGAGAAAGATGGGGAGGCCAGAGGCAGGGGAGAGAGAAGAGAGAGAATGAGTGTGATTGTAACTTGGGGGCACTTAGTGCACTCCTCTGATACGCGGGACACGTGTGCCTGGGTGTGGCTGCGAGCAGCTCTCGGGAATTGCAGCTACTCCCCACGTGGACGGCGGCAGCGGGCCAAGTCTGCGGGCCGTGGTCACTGCCTTTCAGGATGCTGGTCAGCAGGTCGGGAAGTAGAGTGAGATTGGAATGCAGGCAGTTGGATACGGGACGTGGAGATGTCAACTGGTGTCTTGACGCAGTGGAATTGGTCACCTTCTGTTTTTCGTTTCAGAACGTTCATGTGATTCCTTTGATAAGTCCTGTTGAAAGCTTTTCCTTTGTGAAACCATAATTGTTCTGTCCTCTGTATGCTGTTCTCACAGCAGTCATGGAAAGGTTCCAGGAGACAGCTGGAACAGAATTCAGGCGTGAGACACACTGGCGGTGAGCAAGGCAGCAGGTGTGCGTCAGAGCAGGTGGGCACCTCTCCCGCCACGCGGAAGGGACATGACAGAGCACAGTGGAGAGGGCTCATGAGACAGCCGGGGCCACGAGCTGAGCTGAGCTGGGCTGAATCCCCGTGGGATGGAGCAGGTAGGTGCCCCAGGGGAGAGCTGAGCCCAGAGATGTGTAAGGATAAGGACGGCAGGGCCGGGAGGAGCCAGGACGCAGGCTTGAGCCAGGACGGACAAGTCAAGGCAAGAAATCCGGAGAGGTGGCCGGCTGCTGGCGTGCACACGGGGCAAACGCGTGCCCAAGGGCAAGATTCGGTTACGGGTGGGGTTTCTATAGCACGAGGCAGCTGAGGGCCGGGCGGGGAGGGCATTGCTGTGCAGCCTCTCGGGATAGATGTTGGAGGAAGTTGAGCTGGGTGAGGGGCAAGGCGTGGTGGGAGGCGGCTGAGGCGTCAGGAAGCAGGAGAGTGTGTGAGTGGGACAGAGGGCTGAGGTGAGCTTCCCGTCACGTGGCTGATGTGTGAAGATGGAGCAGAAGCGCATCTCAGTAGTGACCCCCCGCCAGCTGCCTGGTGAAGGGGGAACCTGAGGAGCAGTTGCCATAGAGGCCGCTCCCCTGGGGTGTGAGGAGTCCTGATGCTCCCTGGAGCTGGGGTCTGCAAGAGTGTCAGGTTGCAGGTGGAGCACAGGTCCCGCGGGTGGGAGGATGTGGGGCAGTGAACTCAGTGCACAGGAAAAGGGCAAGGAAGAAGGCGTGATGCACCCAGGGGCTTGACCGATCAGCGAGGCCCTAGCCTTGCAGTAGTCTGGGGCCGGCGAGCCGTGGTGAGCGTCAGTGTTTCTCCCCTTGCCGCGTGGGTGTTATTCTGATCCGTGTGCTATTGACCGGTCCGTGACCCTTTCCCAGAGCTGGAAGGAGGAGGGGGGGCCTTGGCAGCCCTTGAGGAGCTGTGTGTAGAGACCCAGCAGGAAGAGCCCTGGAAGCTTTGTTTCAAGAATGTGCTGAAGAGAAGTTGACGTGCTGTGTGTACGAATTTGCGGAGGAGAGCTGGAGGGAGCGTGTGGCAGGTGTGGGACCAGCGACGGGCCTGAGGCTGGCAGCAGCACAGGAGTAAAGCAGCCTTCCTGGCAGCGGAGGCGTGCTGGGGGCAGTGTCTCACTCCAGTTGGAGTGGCTCGGGGGCACTGCTGCCACGGCCGTGGCCAGCTCAGGTAGGACTGTGATTGGGACTGCAAACAGTGCATTGCGCTAGGAACAGAAGCAGAAAGGACAAGGAGTGAAGTCAGAGATCCCTGGAGGCCAGCTCCGAAGATGAGGATGGGAAGGCAGACTGAGGGACTGGACTGCCTGTGCCTCTGGTGGGATTACTGGGAGGAGTCGGTGGGAGTCAGGAATGGTCTGAGGTGCGAAGGCTGCCGCTCTGGTGTGGTGGGGTGCTGCGCCCACCTGACGAGGTCGGTGGTGTGGGAGCAGACCTCGGCTAAGTCCTCTTTGTCTTGCTGGCGGCCTTGGCAGTGACTGAGAGTGGCTGCGCTTGGCAGCTGGGCAGCGACGGCAACAGCTATAGCCAGCTTGCCTTTTGTGGCAGGGGTCCCTCGGGCTGTGAGAAGACCCGTCTTGACCACAGTGGGCATCGGGGTGGACGGTGTTAGAGGCATGCTGACAGTCTGTGTGAGTGTGTATGATCTGTCCATTGGCTAAGATCAACGGTAACAGTTTGTTGGGAGGTTGTGTGTTGAGGCGGGGACCCAGCCTCAGGGACCCTCTAGGGATGTGGGGAAGAGGAGGCATTGTCACGGGAGCCCTCGGTGATTGCCAACCCAGCAGTAAAGGGGGCATTTGGAGGCACTGCCATCGATGTACCAAGCAGGGGCTTGGGCACATGAGTGTGCGTGAGGTGGTGACATGCAGTCATGGGAAGGGGGAAGTCAGGGCAGGAAGTCTTGGGCTGAGAGAGGCAGCAGTGGACAGTGCCTGTGGGCTGGAGGGGGGACATGAGGTACTTGGGCGCAAGATGGTGATGTAGACTGACAAGGCAGTAGCTGGGAAGCTCTTGCAGTCCGTGGGAGGGTCGTGTTGTGAGGACCGAGGGAAGGCGGCTTTCTGGGGCTCAGGTACGGGAGGATGCCATTCCCGGGATCCTTAGGCCCCGGGCCAGCCGTGCCGAACTCTGTCGAATTCCCTGGAGAAATAGGCCCCAGGGTGGGAGAGTCCCCTGCCTTTTGGACCAGAAACCGAGTTTTTGTGCCCGAGAGCCATGAGTGTAGATTAGGAGGGGGTTTCTGTGGGTTGAGCAGGTGTAGGGCCTTGGGAAAGCGCCTGCGTCAGAGTTTGGGAAGGGGATGGTGAGGGGGAGGTCTCCTGTGAGGGACGATCTGGTTTGCCTTTGGAACTTTGTATGGGGTTTTAGCATGAAGAGGGAAGTTTGGAATCTGGCCCAGGAAACAGAGGAGATGTGCTTTGCGGGTGGAGACAAAGGGAGTATAATGCGTGCTGGGGGCCATGGGAGTGGAGCAAGTGGGGGCGCAGGAGGTCTCAGGACGGTGACAGAAGTGGAAGCTATCACTTTCTCTGACTTAGCCCATAACCTTTCTCAGCTGGAAAGCTCCCAACACTAGTGGTATGTTGGAGACAGGTCCTTTGGGAGGGACTGCAGCATAGATAAGCACCAACATATTGAAGAAGTGTGCTGGGCGCAAGAATACTAGGGACTAGATCTGCCTGGAGGGCCTGCTCAAAGACGCGAGGCTGGCCTCTAAACTTTGGGGTCGCATGGACCCAGTGAGCTACTGTTATCGGGTGCAGCCAGTGATAGCCAGCACCCCTTGACAGTGGGCAAGTGAAATGTGGCTGTGTCCCCTACCCTCTGTCCTGAAGGTGGGTCCTAACAACAATGGAATGATAATTGCATGCTCAACAGCCCCCTTCCTAAATTAGCCAGGATATTGGATGCAGACAAGTCCAGCTAGTCTCGGCATTGTTAGCTACAAGCCCAGTTCCTGTTCCTGCACATCCCAAGGAGCACTAATCAACTCCTTAGCCCACAACACTTAGGTGAGACCTGTCAACTGAGAGGGGATGGTATTGCATTGTTGTGTAACCACACCCCTCACAAGCCCCTTTAAAAGGCCCATGAGGCAGGGGCTCTCTCTCTTTCTGGCCAGGTGCTTCCATTATTCTGGCACCTCGACTCTTGGCTGACCCAGCACAGGTACTGCCCTGAGCATGGTCCCTCTGTGCTGCTTAGAAGGGGCAATGGTTATAATAACGTTGTTTCTGGTTTGTGTGCCGTCAGGAGTTCCAGGAGAGACATGGCCTAGCAGTAGTAGAATGTGGGCAGAGGAGCCAGGGAAAGGTGAATGTCTGCGGCTTTGTAAGTGTGCCCAGGACTTTGTGAGTGTGTCCGGGTTATTCGTTGCACGTCTCTAAGGATAACTTATATTGTTGGGGAAGCTGGGACATAGGTTTTCAGCTTCGTGGATGGACTTAAGGATGTGATTCATTGGATTATGACTGGTTGGATTGCTGTATGGACTTGTGATTTGTTATTGTATTATCACCAAGCTTAGTTAATAAAGTCTCCTTAGTAAACCTTAAGTTTGATCTCGCTCGCACCTGCAACACTACTGAGCAAGGCGAGAATGAGGTTCAGACCGGATCGACAATGAGTGGCTGGGGAAATGGTGCAGAGGAATTGTGAAGGCATCCTTTAGGTTCTGGATGGGAACGGAGGAGCAGCAGGGAAGATCTGAGAGCAGAGCGCAGGGGTTAGGCACAGCTGTGCGTGGGGGACGGACAGAGGCATCCGTGTCAGAGGGCCTGTGCTTGGACCGCAAGCCCTGGGCACACAGCTGTGTGCAGAGTGCGGGAGAAGCGGTTTGTGTGGGGGAAAGAAACTGCACTTGGCGTGACGGAAGTGTGATGTTGCAGAGACAGCTCTTAGTACGGTCAGCTGTGCTCACATCTCACAATTGTGCAATTCAACAACAACAAAAAAATATATTTCCAAGTTGAAAAGATATTTTGATAATTCTTCCCCTCCACCTGCAGTATTCTCACGATGATTTTGAAAGCCCTCATTTACTAAGAAGGCCATGTGAGTAAACTGGCTTTCTTTGGGCCACTGTTCTGTGGCCCCGCAGTCCCCTCTTCCTGACCTTCCATGCCTTGTATCCATGGGCGTTCCTGACACCGCAGCCGTGTAGTGTGTAAGCTGGTGCATGGTTACTGCTCCTGAGATCTCCCCTTTGTCCTGGGGGGGACACGGGGAGCCTGCAGCCCTGGCACCAAGCTGCTGCTAACTTCTCACCTGCAGGTTCAGCTCCTGCAGGAAACCATGATCCTGCTTGCCCTACTGCTCGTCGTGGGGCTCCCTCTGGTGGAGAGCAATGGCACTGCCGTTAGTGAGCAACGTTGTAAGTGTAGGGGCTGGGACTTCACTGGAGTTGAACTGGACATTAGGAAAGGTGTGGTGGGGTTGGATCATCGGAGCCTACTGAGTGTGGACAGTGGTGTGTGAGGGCGATGGGGGTGGCCTCACTAGCAGAAGAGGGTCCAGTGGGTGGCTTGCTTTTCCCAAGAACCTGACGGGGTGGGGTTGGGGGTGTGGGCGTGGTACCTTCCCATCAGGTCAGGCCACAGTGGCCGTGTCCAGTGCCGTCCCAGAGGACACTGGCCCATGGCAGCTTCCTGCCCTCCTGGGACAGGTGGCCTCACCTGCAGAATACAGTTCTCGCACCCATGGCTGCCATGTGGCACTTCCTCAATCCTGTCTCTGAGGGCAGAATACTTCAGTGCTGCCTGGCTTTGCTCATGGACCTGGTGATGGACAAAGGCTGTGCCAGGGCTGGGCCTGCAGTGGCTGTTCTGGGAGGAGGTGGAATTGGTTGGTAGTGGTGGGTCAAAGTCATGAAGGTGAGATCTCTAACGCCTCTTTCCTCCTCTCTCAGGGACCTTAATGTGACCTGTTCTGAATGTTGGAGTCTCAATACATTCCAATGTCATAGAGTAAAACCTGCCCCTATGAAGTTAGGCGCTGCCTGACTCTGTCTATGCGTGAGTACCTTTAATCGTGTCAACGTTGAGGCTAGGTCCTGAGCAGTTTTCAAGGCAGGGCCAGTCTGCTGTCTGTGTCCCTCACCATGATCTCTGTTGGCCCTGGCATCTTCCTGTCCTGAGAGCAAATTCCCAGGGACTAGGGTCTGCTTCATGATGGGCGATGTGTACTCTCCTGCACTGACGGGGATTGTGGCAGGTGGGAGGAGCTGTGTAAAGAACTGCCTCATGTCCAGGGCAAGGAGACTGGCTGGGCCACAGAGCCGCGGTCCTTGTCTGACTTGGTCATGTGGTAGACTCCAGTGGCACTTCTTGCCATATGGTCATGTGAGGAGTGCTTGTCACCAAGCGGGTGCAGGGGGGTATAGATGTTTTGGTCAGTGCCAAATATTTTTTTCCTCTGTTTTCAGCTCTTACTGTAAAATCATGTCGTGCACAATGGCCAGCCGTCTTAAGCCTGTGTTAACTTTTTCAGAGTGTGATGAACATAAACAGGTGGACCATATTTGGACAGAGTGAGCCAAAAAATGAAAAGTTTAGGTAGAGATTTTTAAAACTTTTTTCTTTGCCGTCTGCCCACAAATAGCAAGAAAGTGAGCGGCTACACTGAGTTCTCGGGCAGTGCAGCCTTGACGTGTGTGACCAAAAACAGGATCCCCTTTTCCAGACAGCTTTATGGGGACTCCTTAGCAATGCAACATGGCACCACATCCCAGGTCTTGATGGCAATGCACTGAGGACAGCACATGGATGGACAAGAAAATTTTATACCTGTAGAGGAAGTTGACTTCCAGACTCATGGTCTAGACTCTACTTGTCTACCTAGACCCCCCATCCCCCCTCAGACATTTCCTGAAGGGTGCCGACACGTATCTTCTGTAGCTTCCTCTTCTTAGCTAGGGATGTAGACCCTGCTTACCCTGGGCTCAGAGATCTCTGTCTCATGCAGTAGAGCCATCTCACGAGCTGGAGAATTCTCGGCCACCGCCAATGTCTGTGTCCCCCAAATAGATCTACTGCCTCTGAGTAGTTGCTGGATTCTGAAACTGACAAGTTTATCCATTAGTATGAGCAAGATTGGGACAAAACAAATAGCAGTGCGGTACAAGGAAATATATCAGGCCTGGCACAGGTGCCTAGCAGCTAAAGTCCTTGCCTTGAATGCACCAGGATCCCATAAAGGCACTGGTTCTAATCTCGGAGACAACACTTTTCATCCAGCTCCCTGCTTGTGTCTTGGGAATGTAGTCAAAGATGGCCCAAAGCCTTGGGACCCCGAACCAAGGTGGGACACCCAGAAAAGGCTTCTGACTCCTGGCTTCAGATCGGCATAGCACCGGCCGTTGTGCTCACTTGGGGAATGAATCATTGGACGAAAGACCTTCGTCTCTGTATCTCCTCCTCTCTGTATATCTGACTTTCCAATAAAAATAAAATCAATCTCTTTTAACAAGAAAATATACCCCATTACTTCCCAAGTTTTGGGAGTTGCTGGATTGTGCCCGTGCAGATTGTAAACCCATCCCGCCCGAGCATAACGGTGTTCCGTATCCCTGTCCGTGAAGATGGAGGCGTTAGGGTGGAGGTTCTTCCTTGCTCTGTGAGAAAGCGGGCCTGCCGGCTAGCCGTAAATGCTTCAGCCCAGGCAGCCACATACTTGAGTGCTTGCTGTAAAAGCTGGCCTGAGCTATAAGCCAAGTTACCTAGAGAAATGAGGAGGTTTTTAAAATTTGCTTCATGCGCCATGTCATGACACTGTAATACTAAAGAAGAGGTGAGTGAGGATGCTTCCTGCCAAAAGCAGTTTTCAGAAAGAATCAGGAGAAGACGTGGATAATCCATGCCTGCCTTACAGATCAGCAGCCATGGTACTAAGAAAGAATGGGCTCTGCACATCCTCCTTTGAGCTCTTGGATTGGTTCACAGGAGCAGGCAGGTTCTTCCTGCACGTGCACCTAGGAAGGTTAAGCGGTAGAGTTTTAATTCTTGGCAGATGTCCAACGTGGGATGCCCTGTAATGTGCCTACAGTGTATGTGTTCAGCAGCACCTGTATGCTTCCTTCCACTTAGGCTGTGGCTGCTCTGAAGGACAGCCCTCCTACCAAGTCTTTAACAGAACCAAGTCTCCTGGGGAGCTGGCTGCTCATGGACGTTGGGATCTGGCACTGGGAGGATTTTATTACTGTATTCCACCAGAGCCTTGGGGCCCAGCCACATTAATAACACACTTCATGTGGCTTTGGTCAGAGGTGAGGAAGGGTTGCCCTGTTGTGGACTAGGCTTGAGGGAAGCCACAGGCACTATTCATTCTGAGAAGGGCAGTCGGCAATAGTTTAAGCCATGTATCTGAGCTCTCTTGACAATGCTTAGCTAGAGTTTTCTTGAGGCTATGGTTAGCCTTTTCAATTTTATCCAGTGACTGAAGTCTCCATGAGGTGAGGAGACGGTAAGAAATTCCTAGAGCTGTGGCTACCTGTTGAGTTATTTAGACACAAACGAGGGGCCTTGAAAGCCCACAGCGTGGCATTATCTCTTTTAGCAGGGCCTTGGGTGCTGCTTGTGCTTCTTCTACTTTAGTTGGGAATGCTTCCGTCCAACCTGTGAAAGTAGCAATAAACCCAGAAGACACTTGGAGGCATGGCAGCAAAATGAACCTGCTGGTCATCATCTGGACAAGTCCCACTCCTCTACACAGGAGTCAGCAAAGGTGCTGGCTGAGCATGACCAACAGGGCTGTTTTGTAGACAAAGGGGGCAAGAATGAGCTTCCTTTAGGACAGTATGTGATCCCTACCTGCAAATGCTCGCGAGACTACCTGTATTGAAGCTCCTCTTCCCAGGTAGGTGGAGCCATGCATTTCCTTAAGCGTTTCCCACTGAGAGGCCATTGCAATGTGACCTTATGACCTGAAGCCCACCATCCACTGGCACCTTTTGCGTCACCTCACCCTTGTGCACATTCAGCCTCTGACCGTGCACTGAGTGGCTCGGTTGTCTGTATAGACTGAGGAGTCACACTTCCTGTGCTGTGCCAGGGTATTTCCTTTCCTGCTATGACCCCACTCCTTCTGGTGTCCTTACAGCGAATGCCTGCTGCTTCCTCAGGCCCCAGCACCTCCTGCAGTGGGTTTGCCGTCTCCCTCCCATGCTGCCTGGGTTCTTAGCAGTCAGTAGGCCTCTTTCCACCTTGCTGCATGTGCATGGAACACAAAAAAAGCACATTTACAATCTGTATAGATATGAACTCACTGACCTCCTAACTGCAGGCTCTGTTTAAAGCAGCCAGTTCTGCCTTGTGAGCTGAAGTATCGCTCGGCAGTGCCTGAGTGTCCGGCACCTGGCTAAGGCCCACGAAGGTGTAGCCTGCCTGTCTGACTGCCTCTTTCACGTAACTGCTGCCATCCATAAACCATGCCACATCTAGATTCCCTAGAGGTCATCGTGCTGGTCAGCTCTGTAGGGTACATGTGGTATGTAGTTGCTACACAGGAAGGGGTAAACTCCTCAGTGCTGCCAGAAGGTTTAGGGAGGGGCTGCAGCATAGATAAGCACCAACATATTGAAGAAGTGTGCTGGGCCCAAGAATACTAGGGACTAGATCTGCCTGGAGGGCCTGCTCAAAGACGCGAGGCTGGCCCCTAAACTTTGGGGTCACACGGACTTGGGTAAGTTAAGTTAAGCTTAAGTTACTAGGCACACATGAAGAGTCATCTCAGGTGAGTCTAGCAATAGGGCTTGATATTTTGTGAGATGTTCCCTGTTAACCATTGATGCTCCTTAATTTCTAAAACTCCTTGTATTTGCTGTGGTGTTTGAACCTCAAGTGGCTGACCTAAAGTCAGCCTTGTCGCTTCCTCTGCCAAGAGCGTGGTGGCAATAACTGCCCTTTAGCATGCAGCCCACTCTGCGGTCACTGAACCTGGACTACAGAAAATAGGCCACTTGTCTTCTCAGTCGGTGTCCCTTGAGTCCCTGTTTGCAAGCTTATCAACACACCATAACAATTGACTGAGACTTAGCGGAAATGAACTTTACAGAAATGTCAAGGTATACACATCTCCTTAAAGGAATTAAATATTCAGGCATAGCAAAAACTGATGAGATTTGAATATCTTCTATGTAACAGCCTAAGACAAAGTAAATCTTTGAGAGCAAGGTTTACCCATCAACCCCAGTCCAGCATGGAACACAAAGGTCCTGCACGGGAAGCTAGTACACAGTGACTCTTGTGAATTTAACACATCAGCACTCTTATGTGTGACGTCAGTGATCACCTGAGGCTCTTGATACGTGATCCTAGGCTGTGGAAGGCTCTTTAGAATCTGCTACAACCCCATCAGTCATTAGACAAGGTCACACACAAAGCAGGAATTCTCTGCTCCCTTCCAAGAAGAGCCCAGCCCTCTTGGAGGGCCACTTCTTTTCCCTGGGGCCTGGATGGCAGAGGGACACTCGTGGCAGCAGTGTCCTATCTTTCCACCCCACCTCTGCCGGTCCAGAGCGCCATCTGGGTTGATTCTGAAGCCAGAAATACTAGTCAGGATTTCCATTCTGTGAGTCTGCTGCAGACTCTTCCCCGTGTTGGAGCATGCTTCTGTTTAACCTCTGACATCTGAATTACCACAGGACACTGAAATGCTCACTTACTTGTGTACACTCATTTTACCACCTAGCGCATGAGGCTTTGGGATCCAGTGGCCAGTTTCGAAACTGTACTGAGTGTGTCTGTGGGCAAGCACACGGAGCTATTAGAGCTGGGCAGTTTCTGTAGGATCTCAGAAGACAGAAGTAATGCCCCTTTTATGCACAGATAAGTCACCACACCTGGGTAGACACCACCAATGCCAAAACACATCTGGTACCATAAAACTACATGCAGAAGTGTTGGGGGCTCCTTCACAGCACTGCAGACAAGCATGGATGTGAAGACCATCACTGGATACAGACATCTAGGAGCTCACACCCTGCCCCAGGAAGCTGAGCTCCTGGGTAATGAACCAACTGATGGAGCTTTGGATGAGTCCCATGGCTCCTGCACCCTGGAAATCCTCACGCTGTGCTGTGCCTGAGGCTTGTGACCCCAGAAAGTCTTGTCACCACTATGCTGTTAGTGATCCACAGGGAACATCTGACAAAGACCCCGAATGCTGAGAAGGTTAACTCAAATGCTCAGGGAGCCCCTGTGCCCTGCCTGAGGCTTGTGACCCCAGGAGGTCTCGTCACTCGATCACTGCTGCTGGTGACCCACATAGACTTCAGGCAGAGGAGAGCAGCTGCCCAGGAAATGGCTGTCAGGGACTCCAAGCACCTCCGGCATTGAGGGCTCCGTTGGCACTCTCAGAGGGTCTGAGGTGGTGGAGCCTCAGGCCTGGGCGATATCCCAGGGCGGATAGTGACATGGAAAGCAAAACCAATGAACTAACAAAACAACAAAACAAAACAAACCAGATGCCCATAATTCTCTCTGTGTGTCTTACCTGCACCTCAACTGTTGTGGGTCGCTTTGCCACTCTCGGAGGGTCTGAAGTGGCAAGGCCTCAGGCCTGGAACATGTCCAGGCTGGCTAATATCTAGGTATAACCCTCCACTTCTCATGAGTGCCACATGAGCTGAGGGATACACTTCGTCTCCCTCAGGTTGTTTGAGGTGGCAAAGCATTATGCCTGGAGTCCAGCAACAGGACCAGTCCTCTCACACTAAGGTTATGTGGCTTGAGATGGGAGTGGCGAGGCACCCCCCCCCCCATCCAAGGATACACACTCTCTAACACAGAGATAGAAAAAAAGGGAAAAAAAATAACACAGGTGGAGGAGATGTGGCTTCCAGATACAGGACTCTGAACTGCCTGCCTGCCTAGAGCACATCAACTGGACCCTTAGAGGCTGTCATCGCCACAGGATGGCAAGGTCAAACGTGCAGTGAAGACAGCACGTGAGGCTCTAGACCACTCTGGATTCTCACTCATAGGCCCCACTAACCAATCAAGCAGACAGCAGGGAGAGGCATGGCAGGCCTTGGCAGATGGGAGCATCTTGCTAGGCCTTTAGCTTGCTTGGTCTAGCCCCTGTGGTCCCCAGTGCCCTCATCAATGTCTTAAGCTTCACATTCCAGCTGTGTTCAGGCCTGCACAGAAGGCCCCCGTTGGCTACCTCTTCATGGCGTGGGAGTATCTGCTGGTTTGACTGCGGCTGAGCTCGCGAGTGTGGACTGTGCTGGTCTGAGTGTCCATGGCGCCTCCTCCGAGGGTCTTTAGGGGCTGGGTGCTGCCCTTTTGGTGTTGGTACTCATGAGTCGGGCTGTGACTGCTTTCTGCAAGAAGCTGCATGCGTGGCTGGCTCTGGGAGTGGGTGACAAAGAGGAACTGCAGTGGGGCTGGCAAGAAGGCAGCAAGTGGGGCCTCTGAGTAGGGAAGGACAGGGTGGCTTTCCTCAGAGATGGGCATCCCAGGACCTCAGCCTGTCCTTCGTGCAGCCAGTCCACCCCATCTCCTGCTTGTCCTTTCCCACCACCTCTAGCAGTTTGGTGCAGATCTAGGTAGGGAAGCTGGATGACCTTTCTGGGTCAGACTGATGTGCCCATCCAAGTGGGAAACCTGAGCCGGGCTAGTTAATATTGACCGCTGCTGACCAGCACCCAAAGCACACTAGTACTAGTGCTGGGGGCCTACCTGGGATTGCTAGATTACAGCATCTGCCAGTGAGTGTCAGAACAAGGGATGGGCAGTGTTGGGCTGAGCCATGAAACTGACCAGTATGTGAAAGAACCAGGTCCGGGATCAGATTCTGTGGGGCGTATGTGGACTCACCCCCTGTAGAACTGCAGTCTTTGCTGGTTTACTCAGGAGCTTGGGGTCGTGAGGAGCTGAGCTAAGTATGACCTTGGAATCCCTTACACTCATGGATACTGTGGTTGGGAACAGGCCAGGCTGGTCCAGGCTGCAGCACCTAAAGGCACCATCAGCGGGGTTTGGGCCAGGCCAGGCTACAACATCCACCAGCACACACAAAGGCTGACAGAGGGGATTGTCTGTGTCGGGTAAGGGCACATGTGAGGTCTGGGTTTGGGAATGGGCCTGGCTAGGGAACTTGAGGAACTGCCCTGGTGGGCTATAGGTTCTGCTGGTGAGCATGCTTCAAGCCTGGGTATTGGTCAGGCTGGCCAAGGCAGCTTTACTTGTCAGTATGTATATGGGTTGGTTCTGATTGAGGGGTGGACCGGGCAGGGCTGGGCCAAACATTAGCACACTGGCATGTGTGGGAGCTAGGATGGAGTGCGGGTCATGCTGGGCTAGGCTGTCACACCGACCAGTTTGCATGAAAGCCAGAGATGGGGGCTGACTGGGCAGGGTTGGGCTGCACCACCCATCAGTGAAAGTTAGGACTGGGGGTGGGCAGTGCTGGGTTAGGCTGCAGCATCTGATGGCAAAGGCCAAGATGGAGGATGGGCTATGCTGGGCTGGGTCAACCACTGGTAAAATCTGTGGAATAGGCCTGGTCAGTGAGCTAAGCGAATGCCTCTGGTGGGTTGTAGCTCCCACTGGTGAGCGTAAGTGCTGGAATAGGGGTAACAAACTGGGTTGAACATGACTGTAGTGTGCCTGGGCATGAGTGTGGACTGGGTATGGGTTGTGCCAGGATAGGCTAGATTCCAGCACCTACTGGTGTTCATGAGAGCCAGGAGGGCTGTAAGACAGTCTGGGTTAGGTCTCAGCACCCACTGAATCATGCAGGAGCTGAGTCTGGACGTGAACAGACATGGCTGGGCTGTAACACCCAACACTATGAGCTGGAATGGGTGTGGACTGATTGGACAAGGCCCCTGTTCCTGCCAGGACAAGAGGGTGGGCCAAGTCAGGCTGGGCCAAGAACCCACCGGTATATGCAAAATCTGCCACCAGGAGGGGGCCTGAAAGAGGAGCTTGGGGAGCTCCTCAACCACAGTGCAATCCCTGCAGCCGAGCACAAGAACCAAGACTGGAACCAGCCCAGGCTGCAGGACCTGCCAGCATATGTGTGGGTCAGGTATGGGGCAGGCTGCGGCAATGCCCACGCCACTGCGTTCCCCGAGCTGATGGGAAAAAGACAACAGACAGTGGGTCATTCGTGTAAGGAGAATGCTGCTTTATTGTGAAAATGCTGCTGTCTTTACACTATTGTCTGGTGCTCTGTACATGTCCACCCTCACTCCCGGGGGCTTGTCTATCTCTCCATACGGCGTTGTTCAACCTCTTGGGGACACACTACCAGGAAGCTGCAGTTGCGGGGATGGCCTGAGACTCTCAATTCCTGAAAGTTTGCGCAGATAGCCGAGCAAACATTTCTGGCAATCACTCAAGCATTCTTGTGACCAGCCTGCAGGCGAGACGGTGGAATTGTCCCATGATAGGGTCCAGGAGATGTCGGCCGCAGCAGTAGGCCATGCTGGGCCAGTTCATAACACGATCTGGCAGATACAATAACTAAGATGGGGTGCAGGACAAGCCTAGTTGGGCTGCAACACTAGCCAGTTCACATTAGGGCTAGGACTGGGGATAGTCCAGCCTGGATTAGGCTGGAGCACTTTCCACATAAGCTGGAACTTTGTGCAGGCTGGGCAGGACAGACTACAGCATCCACTGGCAAATGCTAAAGTGAGGCAACCCATGCCAGACTGGGCCACACCCCCCTCAAAACACTTAACATTTAGTGGGACCAGCACAGTAAGCGAGTAGCAAGGACTCCCTTCCTGGGCTTCTGCTCCCACCGGCAAGTGTGAGAACTGGGACTGGGAACAGACCAGGCAGGGTAGGGCTACAACACATGTTGACTTGAATGTGAGCTGGGTCAGGGAGAGAGCCAGGCGGGGCTAAGTGTCTGTATCCACTGATGTACGCATGAGCCAAAGTGCAGGCTGGTTGGGCTTTGCTGCAGCATCAGCTCGCAGGGGCTGGGAATGGGGGCAAGTCCTGTCAAGTTAGACTGTAGCACCACCTGGAGAGGGCAAGCTCTGGGGCTGGGAGTGGGCCCAGAGGGAGAACTGTGAACACCCTTCTGATGGGCTGCAGCTCCCACTGGTGCGCATGAGAACCAGGACTTAGGGTGAGCCTGGCTGGACAGGTGATACGCCTGCTGGACTAACTGTGGGCTGGATAGTGGGGTTGGTCAGGCTGAGGTACACTGCGGCATCCATTGGTGTGTACAAAAGCCGAATGGCATGTGGGACAGATTGGGTCAGTCTGCTGCACATGCTGGCATGTGCACATGTTAAGGCTCGGGACAGGACTGGTGAGGGTATTTGGGGGTCACTCTGACTGGGCTGCGGTTTCCACTGGTGTACATGAGGGCCACGTGTGTGGTGGGCAGGGTCTCAGCATCCATTGGTTTGCAAAGAGATGGGGCTGGAGACAAAACTGACCCAACAATTACAACCACCAGTGTGTTTATAGGCTGATGTGGTGAGGGACCGAGTCAAACCCCACACTGTCGGACACACACAGGAGCCAAATCTGGGATAACCTCAGTTGAGGTCCCTATGGGGACTCTCCGGGCTGGACCGCTGGACTGAGTGATGACAAGTACCTGAGCGAGTGGAGAACCGAAAGTTAGACTCTGTCAGCCAGTGGACCTTGGAAAGTTTTGCTCATCTTGGAAACAAAAAAAATCAACAGCATTTCAGAACATTGAAAACCACTTGAGCAGCACCATTGGAGAATGCTCAACAACAGGAACCATGGAATGACATCAGGCGGCTGCACGCATCCCTACTTAGAACGGGGGTTAGGACACTGGGACAGGTTCTCCTCTTCTGCCCCCACCCCGCCCCAGATACAGGAAGAAGAAAAAGAAAAGTGTAAGAAATGGTCTCATCCAACTTCTCCTATTCCTCAGCAATTTCCACATGGGCGAGCACACTTCTTAAAACATCATAAAAAGCGAGACAAGAGAGTGAGTCCGCTATGGTGAACAGGAGTGCTAAAGGCTGCTATGTTATTCAATTCAGCAGTGCCCAGCCTGTGTGCTGGGACATGCAGGAACTCTTACAAGGAAAAAGCTGATACACAGATCCAAACTGACAGCCAGGGTCAGTGAGACAGGTGTGTGGGACACACCTGGGAACCCAGGAGCAGCCCCCATGCAGAGACAGCACCCCAAGATGCACAGGCACCAAGTGGCCATGCAGGAAAGACTGCTGTTGCACACGCAGTGGCCACAGGGACGATGACCTGAGACCTCACACGAAAGGTGCTCGGTATGTGTGGTGGGCAGAGAAGCCAACAGCAGACACTCAGCACGCAGAAAACCACACACAGGAGAGCAACGTTCACGTTGGGAACCCAGCCGACAGTGCAGCGTGAGCAAGCAGGATCCCCAAAGGGCATGCTTGGTGAGCCTGGACCTCAGCCAGTTGAAAGTCCTTCTTCATCCATTTGGGAGAAAGTATCCACAGGCCACACAGCCAAGAATGAGTGAACATGTCGGAGGCACAGAGAGCTGTGGCAACACAACAGTCTCAGTGTCGCCAGTCTCCCTAGGAAATAGGGCAAAGACAGGAGAGATTGTGGCTCTCGAGAGCACAGTGGGACCAACTGAAAAGCAGTGTGGCTCAGCAGACAAGTCCTCCCCGTGAGCAGCGGCATCCCACATGGGTGGTGCTTCCTCTTCCTGCCGCTCCACTTCTGCTCCGGCTGCCTGCGTAGCCTGGGAAAGCAGCGGAGGATGTCCCAGGGCCTTGGGCACCTGCCCCACATGGGAGACCCAAAGGAGGATCCTGGCTCCTGCTCCTGACTTCACCTCAGCTCACCTCTGGCCGCTGTGCTATGTGGGGAGTGAACCAGCAGGTGGAAAATCCTCTCTCGGTCTCGTTCTCTCTAGAAATCTCCTCTGTGGGTAATTTAATGGCTCTTGCAGAAAGAAAACTGGCATAATGCCAAGGTCTGCCTAGGCTGCAGCAAGGAGGAGAGGAGACATTTCCTGCATGTGGGAATGAGACCTGTTGGTGTCAGGATGGGCACTAGCATGCAGCCTCTTCACTCTAAAATGCTTCCCCGACTCAGGCCTCGCCTGGCTGCTTGGCATTCTGTGCACAGAGCTGGGAATGGTGGCCCCACAGAGGCATACATGGGAGAGTCCTTCGCCGCCTCAGTCTCACTTGAAAGAGTGCCCTTAACCCCGGCCACCGCAAGTAAGATCCTCACCCCACCCAACGCTGCCCCACACGCGTATAGCATGAACAGTGTGATCTCACAGCAGCTGCACAAAATGCATGCTCAGTATATGGCCACCGATACCGGCCTTGACGGCCACAGATGTGGCAGTGTGATTGGAACATGGCTGTTGTGTGCCTGCAGACACAGGAATGCAGGGGTCACCTGCTGAGGCGTCTGAGTGCTGTCTGTGTCAGCAGCCCAGGGCCGATGTGGAATAGTGGGGTGACGGGGTGAAGGGTGCTAGGAGTGGTGTTGCACAACTCTCCATGAGTACAGAAATCTCTCCAACACTTAGGCCAACAGAAGTGGAAATAGTGAGCACATCATGACTAAGCTCACATGAAAGCAGATGCAGCTAGCAGAGCAGTGCTGTCAGAGTAACTCTGAAAGGCTAGTGTTTAAGGAGAATGGCTGTCATAGAACAAGTAGGTTAGCGAATAAAAAGCAGAAAATGACATACTTCACTGCTGTGAGAGGGAAAACCTGACCACACACACAGGCAGAGCAATTGCTGATCGACTTACTGATGGAATTGGAGCAGGTTGCGAGCGGAGCGCTGAGCTGTGCTAGCTGTAGTTATAGCGCCATGCTCGCATTGTGCAAGTGCACTGAATGCTCAAGGTAGGGTGGTCTACTTTTCTGCAGCCTGTGGGGCTGTCATAGCCAGGACCTTGAAGAAACCAGGCAGCAGTGGAGACTTCCAAGATGAAGGCCACATTCAGGAGTGCATGTGACTCGATGGGACTCACGTCCAAGTGTCCAGCCATGATTCTCGGCCCTTCTTGCCTTTTGTGGGTGAAGTCTACAGCCGAGGTTCTAGGGCAGTTTTAGGAGGCACACACATGTAGTGACCAGTAAGTAGCAAGTGTGGGATGTGGTCCCCAAAGTCAGCAGCAGCCTATCCAGAGGGAACTGACCACCCCAGCTAAGGGGGCAGGTTTCTGACAGGTTGAAGGGCTGTCACAAGCCAGCATGGGCTGGTCAGCTAGCTAAGAGGGCATGTTTCTGATAGCTCCTGGACATAGCTCCTGATAGCTCTGTTGTGGACAACACAACAGACATACGCTTGTCAGATGGGCAATGAAGGAAGCTAACTGACTGCTTCTAGTCCTCAGTTCCTTCTGTGTTATCAAGGCAGCCAGGCCTGGAGTCGTTCATGCGTCTGTCGCTGATGGTCAGTTCCAGGCTCAAGTGTTTGTATTCTACACTCTAGTTTTCAAGGAGGCTTGCAATTTTGTCTCATGTTGGACTGTGGTCAGTCTGATGCTGAACTCTGTTCAGGTGGCCTTGGCTGCCTGAGGCCACTGGGCAAGGCATCAAGAGGAGACCCGTGCTTGTTGGAGCCCGTGTTGGAATGGTCCCTCCTGTGCATGCTGGGAGGAGGGTGGCAGGCAGGGCTTAGGAATATTTGCGTGTGGTTGAGGAGCTGGAACGCTGGGCCAAAGGACGTGGAAAGGCCCGTGTCCTGGAGGAGTCTTGCCAGTTGCAGAAACCAACATGAGTCCTGTTCATGGGGCACTCCTCCTCCAGCTTGGCATGGTCTCTGGGACACAAGTGAAGCCTGGCTGGTGATCTGCATGTAACCCCGGAGCTGCTCTCCTATTACGGCCACACAAATGGCCAGTGTGTTGCATTTGTGCAACTACTGTTGTGCAGGGCCAGAGGCAGACACAGAGGAGGCAGTGTGCATAGCGAGTTTTCTGCAGCAAGCATCAGTCTCACGGTAATCCGACCCTGGGGAAGGCAGTCATGTGACAGCTGGTGGAGGAGAATGCATGCATGACAAATACAGACAGCAAGTGTGGCATCAGTGATTTCCATGTGCTGTCTTTTTCTCTTTTTTAGGCTTGAACGCTCGTGAAATGCTGGTTATCAAAAACTGTACATACAACTGCTCATTTGTATATCCAGTTCAACAGCCTCCAGAAGCACCTAAAAAGATTGTAACAAATTCTTTCTATTATATTCGATGTTGCGGTAGCATGTCCTGCAATGAAGGAGGCCCGACCAACCTAGAAAGGGACATTCGCCGAAGATACCACCGAAGAGCCTCTGCCAGCCCACGCTGTGAATACCCAGTCTTCAAAGGTTTTCCTCAGTTTCTTGTACATCATAGTCAGACGCATCCTGACTGAACCACCCTTATGTGGGGAGTCCAGTCATCTCTCTCTTTCATAGCATCACCCTTGTGTGAGCCAGAGCCATTGACCCACTGGGTTCAGTTGGTACATTTCTGTTTTATGCCAAGATGAAATAAGAAAAAGCATTGTTTGCTCAGCCTGGTCATGTTGGTTTGTGCCGGAGTCCAGCTCCAGCTGAGTTCGGAACTCGCGAAGGGTGCGTGGATGAGGCGCAAAGAAAGAGACGGACCACTAGGAACTCTTCATCATCATAATGGACCACGCACAAAAGCTGTCTGCTTTATTTATACAAAATCAGTCAAACTCTGGCTCAGGCTTTTTACATCATGCTCAAGCGGGGGTTTGTAAAGATAACTGCCATTTGTTTCACCTAAGGCTAGGTTGATATTCACCTGGCACCTGGCGCCTGGCTAGGAAAAGGTTATCAATAGATGATGCATATCAGTCAGTAGCACATTCCTGCCACAATTACTTTACAGCTAGTTCTTGAGACAGTCAAGGAAGGAAGAAGGAAAGAATAGATTCCCACTACACCTGAAGACAGAACTCCGTTGATTAGCATAGGATCAAAAGGGGAGTTAGCACCAGTGATTAGCATAGGATCAAAAGGGGGAGTTAACACTCTTGATTAACATATTGCCACAGGACGCAGCCCTAACAGCGATAATAGCTCTTTGGCTAAAAACGGCACTAGCAACATTAGCTTCTAAGTTCCTATTGACGTTTAACAGTAACTCCGCAGAAGCAGGCAATGCCTAAATAAATTACAGAATTCTCAGTGGGGTTGTCTGGTGTCCATGCAAAGGGAGGCAGAGCCGCATTCAGGTGTTGTAGAGACATCCGCCAGGCCTTGCCACACAGCGGCAAGTTCCTTGCGACCTTGCCTGCATGGAACCATACTCTTCACACCTTCCTGTCTTCCACCCCCATCACACGGACTCCAGCAGGTTTGTTTGCTTGGGCAACGTTGGGATGGGTCCCCTGCTTACCTCTGTTCATGGGACCCATACCGGACCAGACACCTGGGAATTCCCTTGGAGTTTGAGTGCTTGAAGGGTTTTTCTCCCTACCAGAAACACCTTGGGTCTTTGAAACTGAGAGATTCTTTTCCTCCAATGGCAAAACACTTTAGGGGCTCAGCTTCCAGTAGGCTGGAGGAGAGGCCGCAGCCATGGGCAGAGCGTCGCCTTGAGGACACCTAAGGTTCTGTGCATGGTTTTGAGTTCTTGGGTCAGGGCCTGGTGGAAGCAGAGGGGAGAACTGGCATGGAGGTGACACCTGGCCCAGACAGACAGGAGAGCTGCAACATCTTGCACTCTTGGAGGGTGAATGGTCCTGCAGGAAGCAGACTGCTCTCAGAACTCAACATGGCCCTGCTTCACATGGGCCCTAGGTGCTTCCCAATGATTGGCATGTGAAAACTGATGTGTGCTTTTTGGCGTGCACACTGTTCTGGCTCTAGTGATGAGGAACTGTGACTTCCCCTTCCTTAGAAAGGCTTGAAGTGGCCCGGGAGCCCTCCACAATTCTTTTTTAATTTTATTTTTTTTTTTTTTTTATTGGAAAGGCAGATATACAGAGAGGAGAGACAGAGAGGAAGATCTTCAGTCCGATAATTCACTCCCCAAGTGAGCGCAATGGCCGATACTATGCCGATCCGATGCCAGGAGCCTCTTCCGGGTCTCCCACGCGGGTGCAGGTTCCCAAAGCTTTGGGCTGTCCTCGACTGCTTTCCCAGGCCACAGGCAGGGAGCTGGAAGGGAAGCGGGGCTGCCGGGATTAGAACCGGCGCCCATATGGGATCCCGGGCATGCAAGGTGAGGACCTTAACCACTTGTGCCACCGCGCCGGGCCCCCACAATTCTTGATAACAAGCTGACTTGAATGGCTACCACCCCTCTCATTGTGTCTATGGTCCGTATTGTGGAGGGCTCAGACACTAAAGTCCCTGTGTTGTTCACCTCCTCTCCCTGGTCTTTCTGTAAGTCAGTTCACCTACTAGAAATAGTACCAGGATAAAGTTCTGCAGAGTGAGTAATTCAGGCACAGAATTGCTGTTTCATTCCCAAGGCTTCAGATCTGTTGTGATCCCCAGAATTAACCACAGCAGATGCACGGGGACTCCCCGTTCTTTCTCCTGTCCCAAGCAGCAGGACAGTCAGCGGGGGTCGCAACCACCTAGGAGAGATTGAATGGGACAAGAGACACGAAGAATGGACAGCAAGACAGGATGCCTGATGAAGCTGTCAGTTTATTGATTTTAATTGAGGGTTTATATATTTTTCAGTAACTAAGGCTCAGGGAGGAAAGGAGAAATGGACGTAGGCCATGGTCTCCAGACCAATTGTTCTTGAGCAGCCACCATATCCACAATAGTAACCAGCACATCAGCAATGGCATAGGTAATCAGTAACAAGGTGTCGGCAGGTACAGCATAAATCACATTCTGAAACAGTTGCTACAAACAATTGAAGCTAAGTGTGTGACTAGTTTCATAACTTCTTTCCCAAGCATCTAGCCAGCCGGGGGTTTTCCAGTGGCCCACAGTTCTATATTCGAAATGGCTTCAGTGTGGCTACAGTACACGGCTCCTGACATCTCCCCCTCTTTTCTATATATCAATGAACGCAGCGAAAAGAAAAATGTTCCTTGAGGCAAGATAAGCACTGCCTGTGTTAGGTTCATTCTGAGGGACCCTCAGCTCTTACCCGTCCCTGGGCAGCCCTGCCAGTCATCCAGGGCTCCCTGTCTCAGGTTGCCGGGGTATCAGAAAGATGCCCATCATTGGCTAAATGCTTGCCTGAGAAAGGCCATGCCTCATTATATTAGATGAGCCTCTTTGAAGACTGGAGCCACACAGCACAATGTGGGGGGTTATCACTTGGGGAGCCTGAGCCATTGCAGCAACCGTCAAGGTTTTTAAGGCCGTAACCTCGTTGCATTTCTTGAACATGCAAGCTGCCATCTTAATGCCATTTAGAATAACTTTCCCCGACATGGGTAGAACTCGGGTCTCATTTACTTTAATTATACTGGTGGCTAACTGACTGGTGAAACTTAGGAAGGCGTTAGACCATTGTCCCCAGAGGTATTGATTGATTTTTATCACTTTGGCCGAAATATTGTGAACTTTTACTGGGGTGACACATATATGATGGTATATTGGGGAGCAGCTGGCTGGTGAGATTCAAAAAGACATACTTAACAATGTACAAGTATTGTGGAAGATACTAACATTCCAGAATCACATAGTGCTAAGATGTTACATGTATACAAGACAGTTTTATCAGGAACCAGAGACCCTAACTGCCTATCATCCCATCTGACTTTTACATTTTCTTTTTTTTTTAAGATTTATTTTTATTATTTTTTTTATTGGAAAGGCGGATATACAGAGAGGAGAGACAGAGAGGAAGATCTTCTGTCTGATGATTCACTCCCCAAGTGAGTGCAACGGTCGATGC
Source organism: Ochotona curzoniae (assembly GCF_017591425.1). Taxonomy (NCBI): domain Eukaryota; kingdom Metazoa; phylum Chordata; class Mammalia; order Lagomorpha; family Ochotonidae; genus Ochotona; species Ochotona curzoniae. Next base: position 44,766 of record NW_024466262.1, on the reverse strand, counting down.
TATGCCGATCCGAACCCAGGAGCCTCTTCCGGGTCTCCCACGTGGGTGCAGGTTCCCAAAGCTTTGGGCCGTCCTCGACTGCTTTCCCAGGCCACAGGCAGGGAGCTGGAAGGGAAGCGGGGCTGCCGGGATTAGAACCGGCGCCCATATGGGATCCCGGGCATGCAAGGTGAGGACCTTAACCACTTGTGCCACCGTGCTGGGCCCTACATTTACATTTTCAAACAGAAATGAACCCCAACTGTTTTTAGGGAGAAGGGGCATCATCTTCTGCTCTTAGCTACTTCCTGCTGAGAGGGGATGCCGTTGGGTAATCAGCAGCTGTAGGGGATCCATCTAGTGGTTCCTGAGAGAAGGCAGAAGTCATCAGGTGTTTGATGTACATCCTGGCACTTGAAAAGTTTCTCTTTGTTGAAGTCTAAATAACAAAATATAAGATAGTTATAACTCTTCCCAACCTAGCAGGATGTGAGTTTGTTTAGCAGTTTGAATACTTGAGCATCAGAACTTAGGTGTAAAAGAATTGTTAGGTTTCAACTTTTGTCAGAGTGAACATTAATTTAAGACTATGGACCAGATTTATATCTGTCCAATTTAACTTCTTTAAGTCTCAAATTTTGGAACATACTCAATAAGCTCAACGAAACACATGAAACTTCTGAGCTGCATAAAACTGCTAACCTAGATCAATCAGAAGGCACAGTAACAATGCAAGAATTAGCATACAGCATCAGGATATAAGCCCATCACAGGACAGGTAAATGCAAGCTGACTTCTTAGAGCAAAAGAGTTAAATATTCAAACATACTCAAAACTGAGATGATAAATCTTTATACTAAAATACAGCAAGATGTAGTATTAATTTTACTATGACTCTGAACATTCGGTCCTGCATTGGAAGTCAGTACACAGTGACTCTAGTGGATTTAACAAATTAGCACTCTTATGTGTGACGTCAGTGATCACCTGAGGCGCCAGACACACGGTGCTTGGGCTGTGGAAGCCTCTTGAATCCACAACAACCCCATTAGACAAGGCCACACACAAAGTGGAAGTTCTCTCCTCTATTGAGAGAAGAGCACAGCCGTCCTTGATGGCTGCTTCTTTGCACTGGGGTGTGGACCACTGAGGTCCTTCACGGAGGGACACTCTTAGCAGCAGTGTCCTGGCATTCCACACCCGATATGCTTGTTCTCTTGCTGGCTCTCCTGTCAGACCAGAATGCCTTTTGGGCTGCTTCTGAGGCCACTGAGTGCTACTCAAAATTGTCAGTCTATGAGTCTGCTGTAAGACTCACTTCCCATGTTGGAGCATTTTAACATTCTCTGAGATCTGAGTTATCATTAAACACTTGCATACATATACCCATATATTTTCCATTTAACTTATGTGGATTTGGGCTCCCATGGCCAGTCTTGAAACTGTACCCAAGCAGCAAATGCATTTGAAATCATGTTAAACTATTGAGCTGAACAGATCTTATAGATCCTGAGAAAACAATAATGGACATGACTCTCTAAGAGCCTAATTATGCATCTATACCTTATTTTCAAAAAGGATTTAGCTTAGTAATTCTCATTCATAAACATGCACATACAAATCAGGTAACACACATAAAACAGCTTTTGTAACTATTTAAGAATTCTCTTAAGTGTGTCAAAGTTACCAATTGTTTATATATATATATTACTAGTAGTCTGATTAAACCATACCTATAGTTTACAATTAAACTTCAGCTTTAATGGATGCAATAGGTCTGCTGGAATCCTAGAAAACAAAGTCTCTATGTTTGGTGCTGTGACATGACCTGTAGGATTTTACGCACTCTTGTACTTTTTAGAGCTAGCCTTCCTGGCAGGATTATATCTAGTTGGGCTCCCCATTGGCAAGGTTTCCCAATGTGTTTTCTGTAATCCCCCCCCCACCACCATTTTTTTTTAAATCCCAGAACCAGAAGAGTTAAGCCTATTAAATATGCCAAGAGGCCTTAAAATATTTGATCAAAGCTTTCTCATTATAATAACCACCCATTTAGTCAGAATTGATTTAAACAGCAACAGATAAAACTTTTTTATCACTTATAAATGATCACCCAAACATTTTAAAGTAAATACATATCAGAAAATACTCTTGAAAACACAGGTTTTTTTTTAAATCATGAGAATTTAACAAAGACAATATACAGAACCCAAAGGATTACCTAACTGAAAGGCGAAATGTATATTTCCTTAGTCAATCACCAAATATAACCTTAAACACAGGAATCAGTGCATAAAATCATCTCATAACTTTTTCAGAACTTTAACAAATTCAAAAGTAGGAACAAGAATAGAGCTTACTGAAGCTGGATAGACAATTGACAAAGTCACCAATTAAACCTAAAGTTCAGTGTTTCAATTTTTTTTAACAGCTTTCAAAATTGGAGATATTTTTATTTTTAGATATTTACTAGCATTTCTATGTATGCACACTTCAAAAACTTTTTTGAACATGGGTTTCAATTCTAACGTCAGCATGTATTAGGTATTAATGTTAAAGACTTAAACAATGTTGTAATAGTATCTTTAAAATTATAACCAATTATATGCAAAGCTTACAAGAATTATTCCTCAACTTTTCTTAAGACATTTTCTGTATAAAAGCATACCAACTTTTAAATACAATGGCTTTAAACAATTTTCAACTATTTCTCCTAATTCATGGAAACACATTTTAGCACAAATCTACCTCAAAACCGGGAAAGAGTTTTTTTTTTTTTTTTTTTTCAAACAATCTTCTAGCTGATTTGGAAAAAAAAAATTTTTTTTTTTTAAATGAAGGCAGATAAGAATTATCACAACCGGGACAAAGTCAAAGTCCCAAATTCTTCAAAGCGCAGACTCCAAGCATGCCTCTTCCTTGCTTTATGGCTGATGGGCCTGGAGCTTTTCTTTAGCTTCTGTTTTATTGAAGTCAAAAGAGCCAAAAAAAACTTCAGTTTGGCTGTAGTCTTGAGAGACTCCCTTGGAATTTACTGAAGCTAGTTAACAGGTTTAGTTATTAATAAGATGAAAATAACTTACAGGAGATGTTAAAACACTGTTGTTTCTCACAAAGAATCAGACTTCAGTTCCATTGTTTTAAAGGCAAACATTCAGAAAATATACACATTATGAGCAGTTTTACTATGCATCTTTAAAGAATTCATTGTTCTCCTGCAAGGCAAAATCTCACATACTTCCTTGTAAATAAGAACACAAGTAATTTACAATCTGAATCAATTTTATGAATAGGAAACATTTCAACCAATGAACATAAATAATCACCTACTTTGATAGCATATATGATGCAACAAATTTAGCATAATTTTATAATATTGTGAGATTATAATCCAAATTATTTTAAATGACAAGTACATTATTCAGATTTTGTCTCAATCTTTGAGAGTTCTAGGGATCCTACTAGAACCCCAAAGTCATGAGAATTGGTTTAGAACTCTGAAGAATTTAGAGGTCTAAAAGAGTTAAACAAAAAGTACCTTTAGCATTTAACTGAACATATTGAATACTGAATGTTAGACCTAATCAATGCCAGGACAACACTATAAGTTGAAGAACAAACAGCAAGAAAATAACACACGAATATTTCTCCAGTGGAGGTGGGGAGTCTGGTCTGGCCAGGTCCTGTTAAATTTGTTAGACCTCTCTAAAATTATTTACCAGGAGAGAAAAAGGAGGTTAGTCATGGTCCGTCCCATCTCGTCTGCCAGTCAGTCACACACGCATACAATTCAGAACAAGAACAACAACTTAACAATTCAAGACAAAGACACAACTGGAGGAAGAGTATTAAAACAAAATTTAGTTTTTGTCCGGACAAAAATAATAGAACACAAACAATATTGACAAAACAAACATGAATACAAACACCAAACATGTCAGAACAGAGACACATAACTATCAAATCTTTTGCAACTTCCAACGTCTTCTTTGAAATACTTTAACCTGGAGATATTTTGTAAAACAAGCACATATAATTCATCTCGTGCTTTAGGTTAATTTAACAGTGGGTTTGGACCACTCTATATCAGATTACTTTTGTGAAATCAAGTTACAGAACACATTTTTTTGTTTTTTGGTTTTTTTTTATAAACCTTAAATGACTTATATAGAAACTTCCTGGGGATGCCAGGGGCAAATCTGACCAACAAAATCCAAAGAGAGTTTGAGGTCTTTTTAATCTCCCAAATCCCTCGTGTCTTGAATGAGTCTATAAGACCTATAAGACCTTGCAGGAATAATTCTTGCCTTGATAATTCTTGTCCCATCTTCCCTTTACTCCATAAGACTTGCCACGATTTTCCTCGAGCACGACTTCCGGCGGGTCAACCGTGAAACTGCTCACCTGGTGTTCTATTCAACACCACACGAGAGGCCTCTCCTTTTGCGGGGTGCGTTCTCTCTGCCGGTGGTCTACACACCAGCCACATTGGGCGCCAAATTGTCCTGTCCAGCAGGACAGTCAACGGGGGACGCAACCACCTAGGAGAGAATGAATGGGACAAGAGACACGAAGAATGGACAGCAAGACAGGATGCCTGATGAAGCTGTCAGTTTATTGATTTTAATTAAGGTTTTTATATTTTTCAGTAACTAAGGCTCAGGGAGGAAAGGAGAAATGGACGCAACCATGGTCTCCAGACCGATTGTTCTTGAGCAGCCACCATATCCACAATAGTAACCAGCACATCAACAATGGCATAGGTAATCAGTAACAAGGTGTCGGCAGGTACAGCATAAATCACATTCTGAAACAGTTGCTACAAACAATTGAAGCTAAGTGTGTGATTAGTTTCGTAACTTCTTTCCCAAGCATCTAGCCAGCTGGGGGTTTTCCAGTGGCCCACAGTTCTATATTCGAAATGGCTTCAGTGTGGCTACAGTACACGGCTCCTGACACTCTCCAACAGGCCCTGGCAGATCCTGCTTGGCTTCAGGTTCTGAAATTGCAGCTGCCTGTGGTGGACGCTAGAAAGAGACCCCAGGGTGGCGGGAGACACATCTGTAATTGTAGTCTTGAGCCACAGGCCAGCATTCTGGTCAGTGACGTCACATGCCCCTCTGGCCTGCCGAGCTCCTTTCATGCAGTGATGCCACAGCTGCTGTTGCCTGGCCACGCCACAGGATCAGTGGACTTCAGGCAACTGCGGGAGAGCACTGTGCTGCCCGCTGCCTGACACTGGGTCATGGTCCAAGCCACCGTGTGACTGGTGGCCACCCTGGCAGCGTCATGCTTGCTGCTGTTGTTTTAATGAGCTTCCAAGAAACCCGTCACCAGGCCGAATGGTGGGTGCACTGTTGATTGCTCTAAGAGCATAGATGAAAACCTCTCCATAGAGTCTTAGTGAACTGAACGCTCTACATCCAAAGGGCCGCATGTCCTGATCTGATGGGTTTATTCTACCTTCTTTGAAATGTGTGCCACAACGCAGCTGGCTCAGATCAATCAGTGTAATGAATTACTCCAACATGAAAAACAGAGCCACACGAACATCTGGATAGACAATCTCCAAATCAGTCAGTGCAATCAATGATTTCAGTAACCTGACATGTCTCCATTCACAAGAGAAAGCATCTAATAAAGTCAACATTACTTGATGTTAAAAAAAAAAAAAAAACCTCAGTAATGTCAGGTAGCAGATAGGTACCTGAAAGTAACGAGGTTGAGTATGAAAAATAAGGATGTGGTACTAGGTACTAGATCACGGGTGGGTTTGCGAAGGACTATGGCCGCTGATAAAAAACATTCAGAAAAGAAACAGAGGAAAGGATTCCTGACCTGCTACTGTACTTCCTATCCAGTTCCCTGCTTCTGCCTGGGAAGGCAGTGTGCTTGGGTTCCAGCACCCGCATGGGAGAACTGGAGGACTCTCCTTGCTTCTGGCTCCTGCTCCTGGCTTCAGATCGGCTCAGCTCTGGCCATTGCGGCCACTTGGGGAGTGAAACAGCAGATAGGAGAGTCTCTGTCTCTGCTTCTCTCTGTAGCACTGCCTTTCAAACAAAAAGAAATAAACCTTTTTAAAAAGCACCTTTTGCTCCTATGGCTTCGGTTGCACCAGATCCCCCACGGCGTCAAGCCCTGTCTCTCTCTGCAGCTACGGTCAGTATGAATGCTGGGACATCTCAGTCCCAGCACCCAAGGATGCTGAGACACGGTGACTCAGGTTGGGGTCCGTGTCTCCCTGGGTCAGGCCGTGTGAGCTCCCGGCAGTGCTCTGGGTGCTGAGGTCTCAGCAGCTGGTTTCAGCTGGCTGCCGGCTTCTGTCACCCTGGAACATAACCTCTCAGTGCAGCTGGCCCCTAGGATTTGAGGTGCTCAGAGAAAGCTCTGGGTTGATTGCCTCTGAGTGGGCAGCACCACCTAGTGGCCTCGAGCTTGAGGATTTGTCCACATCCCCAGGCAAAGCCATGCCCCTGTCCATCTAGGGGAAGCAGGGGACTCCGCTTAGGGGGCAGAAGGAGATTCTAACCATCGGATTCTATCTACTCCAGGGGATTGAAGTCTGATGCGCTTGGGGTGCTTCCTTCCTTAATCCATTAGCCAAACTCCATTCTACTTTATTGTTGTTATCATTATATTCTATTTTAGGGTACACTTCCATAGGCTCATGCCCCAATCCCTCCCAACCCCGATTTCCTCTGTTATTGTTGTGACGATAGTGCAGTTCTTCATAACAGCGTATCAAGATTCCCTATCATTATTACAATAGCGCAGTCCTTCCTAAGCAGTCGTAAGTCCGTCATTCTGCTATTTAAGTGCATCCTGACATTGCAGGTACAGGCAATGGCAGAGAGTCTAGTACCCTGTTGTTAAGATATATTTAACCGTTTCATCGGGAGTCCATCTTTGATTTGGAAGTAGAGATGCATACTGCATTGTATCTTCACATCTGGACGTGATAGTCCCTACCACACAGTTATATTATACAAAATGAAACTCCATAAAACAGAATCAACAACAGGAAGAAAGTTAAAAGACTTACAGTGCCATGAAGTTAAGTAACATGCCGCTGAATGACCAATGTGTCATTGAAGAAAAAGAAAATCAAAAGCTGTCTTCTAGAAAATGGTGCTACTGTATGACCTATGAGTCAGTGAAGAATTTAATACAAGAAACTACTTTGAAGAAATGAAAACAAAAACAAAAGTGTCAAACCCATGAGATGTAGGAAAAACAGTTTTGAAAGGGCTACTGATGTTATATTTTGCATGCCTGCTATCAGAGAACATACAATGTTTGTCCTTTGGGAATGGACTTGCCTCTCTGAGCATGATGGTCTCTACTTGAGACCATTTGGTTTCAAATGGTAGAATTTCCTTCTTTTTTATCTTTAAAGATTTACTTATTTTTGTTGGAAAGGCAGATTTACAGAGAGCGGGAGATACTGAGAGAAAGATCATGCTTCTGCTGGTTCGTGCCGCAAGTGCCCGCAAAGGCCAGAGCTGAGCTGATCCAAAGCCAGGAGCAGGAGCCAGGAGCTCCTCCAGGTCTTCCATGCAGGTGCAGGGTCCCAAGGCCTTGGGCCATCCTCAGCTTCCATCCCAAGCTACAAGCCTGGAGCTGGAAAGGAAGTGGGGCAGCTGGGATATGAACCGTGCTCAGATGGTATCCCAGCGCTTGTAAGACGAGGACTTTAGCCACTAGGCTACACTGCTGAACCCCCAGAATTTAAGTTTCTTTTATTATTATTATTTTTATTTTGGATTTTTACATAGTGGATAAGAATGCCAGTGGTCAAGCGTTACAGGAAAGTGGGTAAGACCATTGTTTCCGCATTCTCCTTGTTTGTTTCCTGCATCTGGTGGAAGTGGGGAGACAAAGGGTGAGGCCACCCCTACTCTCCCAACCTTCCTGGGTCCCCAATGTGGGGCATGCTCCGAGGGCGCTGCTCAAGTGGTTTCAATAGTTCAACACTGCTGGATTGTTGCCAATCTCTCCAGTCCAAACACGATGAAATCTCCAGAATCCACTGGCTGACAGAGTCTGCCTTAGAGTCTCTGCTTGCCCAGATTGTCATTGCCACCACTTGGTTGGGGTAGTTTGCCGGAGTCCAGCTCCAGCTGAGTTCGGGACTCAAGAAGGGTGCATGGATGAGGCGCAAAGAGGAACGAAACGGACCACTAGGACTCCATGATCATTGTGGACAATGCAGGAAAGCTGTCTGCTTTATTTATACAGAAGCAGTCAAACTCTGGCTCAGACTTTTTATGTCATGGTCAAGTGGGTGTTTCTAAGGATAATTCTGTCATTTGTTTCACCTTGAAGCAGGATGTTATCCATCCTACCCTGTGGTCAGGAAGTTCTCAATAGATGGTGCATACCAATCAGTAACACATTTGTTGCCAGCCGCATCTGTATGCACTGGCCACATGCCATACCCAAAATGGCGCCGGCCAGAGAAGCCACATCTTGGTGTTTGGTGGAGAGTCACGTAGCTTTCGCAGTACTGCGCAGGCGCCTAGCGCATGTGCAGTGAGCTGCGGCGCGGCAGGCACATAAACACTGGGACTGACGAATCCAGTCGCCCAGAACCCTGCGTGATCATGACGCCGACCTATCATCGGCGGAGGCGGGGCCAGACAGCACATAAGAGCAGAAAGTCTGCCGGGGTCCGAGCCCCTTTTCCTCCTCATCTTGCTGTGCACAATAAATTTTACTGCAGAAGACTTCACCCGCGTCTGCATCTTATTGCTGGGACAATAAGACACGTGGCGCGACAACTGGTGCCGAAACCCGGGACCTGGAGGGGGCCTCCCGTTTTGAACGGGGCGAAGTCAGAACTGCGACCAAAAGACAGGTAAGGAGCTCTGACAGGGAGAACTTTCGGGTGACTAGGAGCATAAATCGGAGGTATATGAGCCGCCACTTCTGGTTATAGACATGGGCGCACAGGTCTCTCTGGTGAAATTTTTGCAGATGGTTTATGCCCCCCATAAGGGAGCGGTCAGAGAGAGTGACAAAGCCCTTCAGTCTGCCCAGGATAGTCTCTCAGAAACAGAGCGGGAGAGGAGAACCGGTTTGAAGCAAAAAATAAAGGTGAAACTTAAAGCGGGATCTTCCTCATCAAGTTCGGAGAATTCCGACACTGAGGAAGGGTACAAGTGGGATAGGCGCTTAGAACGTAAACCTGCAGGAAACAGACGAGGATTAGAAAAGGAGAAGAAAGAGAATGGCGGTGCTACTGCGCCGGCCACGCGCGGCCCATGGCCTCAGGACTCTGGAGCCATTTCACTAATGGCTCCTCCTCCTGTGACGCCATCTGCCTCGCTCATGAGTTATGGTGCTGGCTCTTCCTTCATCGATACAGCCACGCGCCGGGAACTTCAAAATATGTTCCCCGTCTTAGAAGAAGAAAGGGAAAGAGTTTACAGACAGGTAGATGCATCATTAGTGCGAGAATTGGCCATGTCTGTAAAGCAATATGGTCTTCACGCCAATTATACTTTGTCGCTGTTAGAACGTATGGGGGGAATGAATATGACCCCCTCTGATTGGCAATTTGTGGTGAAGGCTGTTCTCCCTAATATGGGATCATATCCATGGCCAGTGTATACCCAGATCTCTGCTGCAGCTATAAAGGCTTGGAAGGCCCTTTCACTTAAAGGGCAAGAGAAACTGGGCATTACACAGGTTAAGCAGGAGCCGGATGAGCCCTTTGATTTTGTGGCACGTGTAATGCAGAAAATGAGTGTCAAATTAGTGACTGGCATCCCTTATAATCCACAAGGTCAGGGGATAATCGAACGTGCTCATCGCTCTATTAAGGAATTGTTGCAAAAGCAAAAAACCACCTGGGAATCACTTGGCCTCGCCAGTCAGAGCCCTCGGGCCACTCTAGCCCTGGCTCTCTTCACCATCAATTTTTTACAGCTGGATGAGAAAGGCCTCAGTGCTGCAGATCGTCATTCCCTCAACACGGCGCAAGAGCAATCTTGGGTCAAGTGGAAGGATGTTCTGGAGTCCAAATGGAAGGGCCCAGACCCAGTTATTAGGCAGGCTCGAGGAGCCATTTGTGTGTTTCCACAGGACGCCCCAGTTCCGGTTTGGGTTCCAGCTCGATTGACTCGTTCCTGTCCATCACCGCCTTCTGACGTTTCTGCAACCGCTGGAGCGCTTGCACGAGGATCTGACTTGGGGAAGATTCATGCAACCCCGCAATCAGAAACTCCTCCTACAATCCCACAGGACAATGGTGCCCCGCCCAGTGCAAACACGGCTGATGGTGCAACTAATGGTCTGTATGGCGCTTGTGAGGACCGTGATTGCTGAGCCACGATGAGGAGTTTTGAGTGTTTTTCCACGACCCTTACCGGCCGCCCACTCAGCCCGAGTGTTTCCTTGATTTTTTCTTCTTTGGATTTGCCTTTTCTCCCTTATGATGATATTAAGGAGAATGTGCGTAATTTTTTATTCCCCCTACAGGACGCGCTTTGTTTTCAAGCGTCTCCTGAGAATTTTAGTGTCAAGGTTTATGTGTTACTTCTATTCCTTTTCAAAATGTTTCAACGGCTGCTAATCCTTCTTGCAGGTTTCTTCCTATCTTTTAGGAAACTGGACGAGAGAATTTGATATTCCACAGTCTGAGTTGTGAATTGCCGTTGTCCAGATTAATTCTACACGGGTGGAGCCTGTTGTTGCTGAAACCCTGGCCACTTGGATTTGGAACATCACTTCCCATATTAAGGAATGGGTGGGAGTGGTTGTGCTGATTCTGCTCTTGTGTGCAGGCTGTGCCTTATGCCTTTTTTGCCTGTGTCGTCTGAGACGCCGTGCTCAGCAAAATCGTGTGGCAATACATCAAGCCCTACTAGCCATGCAGAATGGTGACTCCCCCATGGTATGGTTGAGCATGCTTCAACAGGCTTAGTTAAGAGCATGGACATCATGGCTCCTGCACCTCAGGTCATTATGGCATTGCACTGAGTTCGAGCATGATGCATGATGTACCTGACTAGCCCTTGCACCTCGCAGGACTTATCCATTGCACGCGAGAGGGTAGTCAATCTTATAACTAACTTGTCGAGACATTGCTCTTTACAACCACCGCGGTTGTAGCCCATGACGGGTAAGATAGACCCAGACAATTATCGGTCTAAGACAGGGACTACGTCAAGCCACGCAGCCTCCCTATGATGGATCGTGCGCCTTGAGTCTACAACCTAAGACAGGCCCATACCAGCTTATTTTTCTATTGTATAAGAAGGAGGGAGATGTTGCCAGCCGCATCTGTATGCACTGGCCACATGCCATACCCAAAATGGCGCCGGCCAGAGAAGCCACATCTTGGTGTTTGGTGGAGAGTCACGTAGCTTTCGCAGTACTGCGCAGGCGCCTAGCGCATGTGCAGTGAGCTGCGGCGCGGCAGGCACATAAACACTGGGACTGACGAATCCAGTCGCCCAGAACCCTGCGTAATCATGACGCCGACCTATCATCGGCGGAGGCGGGGCCAGACAGCACATAAGAGCAGAAAGCCTGCCGGGATCCGAGCCCCTTTTCCTCCTCATCTTGCTGTGCACAATAAATTTTACCGCAGAAGACTTCACCCGCGTCTGCATCTTATTGCTGGGCGGTAAGACACGAGGGCGCGACACACATTCCTACCACAATCCTCATTCTACAACTGAATCTTGAATCAGTTCAGGGAGGAAGTGCATCACGGAAGAACGGACGTAAAGATCAAGGTGTTAGAGTCCAACCCCGTGGAAGGGAGCCGCACCGTTTGGCAAGGCAAGTCACGAGGCAGAGGCTGTAAAAAGCACAAGGATTTTATTGAACATTTGCAAATGGGCGACAGAGTCTCTGGAGACACCCCAGGAGCCTGCGCGCCCCCAGGCATGTTAAAGCACCTTTTAAAGGACAAAACCGCAAACTTTGCATAACAGCTAGCATTCTTTACTTTAAGATTAGACAGCCCCAGGGCTCCATTGGCTTTGCATAACAGTCTGAACTTTCTCAACTTAAGATTAGATGACCTGGCGCCTGTCTTGCTTATCCTCCACATTCCTGCTCTGGCCTTGCTGCATGGGCCTTGCTTCCTTATCTTCTCCATTCCTGCAGCTGCCTTGTTCATGTCTGGGAAACTGAAACTTTACTTGCTTCACGAAATGACTTCTCTCTACTTATTCTAACATGGCTCTACTCTTGCTCAGCAGAAAGCAATACACAGAAGCAAAATCAAGTGGTTATTTCAAAGGAAAGAGGGAAAGAATAGATTCCCACTACACCTGGGGACAGAACACCCTTGATTAGCATATGGTCAACGCGGGTAGGGTGGTGTGTGTGTGGGGGGGGGGCACAGAGACAGCAAGAATAAAAGGCCCTTTGGCTAAAACAGTATCAGCAACATCAACTTCCAAGCTCACACTGGTAGTAAACATTAACTCCACAGAGGCAGACAATGCCTAAATAAACTATAGAAATCTCAGCGGGGTTGTCCAGTGTCCATGCAAAGGGAGGTGGAGCCGCATTCAGGTGGCTGCAGAGACATCGGCCGGGCCCTCCCATGCAGCGGGAGACTCCTTGCGGCCCTGCCTGCAGTGGAACAATGCTCTACACACCTTCCTGTCTTCCACACCCAGCACACGGACCCCAGCAGTAGTTGATCGATTACTTCTGTCCTCTGTCATGGTACCGGCTGTCCTCTGCAGGCTGCAGTGTACTACCATATCCACCATGTGCACCTGGACATGCTGTCCTCTGCTCCATCTGAGCCATTGAGGAGGCTCAGCTTTGCCACATGCACTCCTCGGTCAGACCACGGAACTTGCAATTCTCTCCATGGTTGGGGTTCTGAATCCAGCAGTTCAGTTGGGGGAAACTGAATCCCCCAAAGAAACTTCGTGTGAGTGATCCCAGACCTGATTCTTGTGTGTGCTTGCCAGTACAGGGTCTGACACAGACCATTGCCCCAGGAGCCTGTGCACATGCTGGTGGTTGCAATTGCTGGTCAGTTCTGCATCCAGCCCTGTCTTCTACACAAACCAGTGGGTGTTGGAGCCCAGCCTGATCCTGCCACCACACACTTGGTCCTCACACAGACCAGTGGGAACTGCAGTCTAGTTGGAGCTACCTGTAATAACCCCCACCAGGCCCGTGCCCTGCCCTGGTTCCTGTGCTGGACAGTATGTATGGGAGATTGGTCTTGTCTGTCCCGCATCCCATTCAGCTCTCACACATATAAGGGCATTGAAGCTTAGTTCACACCCAAGCTGGTGGATGTCATTCTCTGGGTAGCATTGCCTGCCCTAGTCCAGGTTCTCCCACTCACCAGCTGGAGTGGCAACCAAGAGGGAGGTGCCCACTGTTTCTCTACTGGGCCCACTCCCACTCCCGGATCATGCACTCTCCAGGTGGTTCTGCAGTTTGATTTGACAGGATTATCCCCCAGTGCCAGCATCTGTCAGCTGATGCTGCGGCAAAGCCCAACCAATCCACACCCACTCTGACCTATGCTTGCACCAGCAGGAACAGTCAGCCCAGCCTGGCTTTTCCCTGATCTGGCTCACATGAGGCCAGCCTGGACCAGCAGTGGAGCCCTGTGCAGCCTCCTATTGGCTTTACTCCCTCCCCCGCTTGATCTCACATGTGCTGGTTGGGTGCTGCGCCCCAGACTGGCATGATCTCCCTCACGTTGGCATTTTCCAGTGGGTGTTATAGCCTGGCCGGGCCAAGCCCACCCCCAATTCCTTCTCATGTTGGTGGGGGCTACAGCCTAGCCCAGCCCAGCCAGTACCCAGTCCCAGCCTTCATGTGTACCAGCATGTGTTGCGACCAAACCTGGCCCGATCCACACTCCATTCTGGTGCTCTGATTCACTATTGGGTGATGTGAACTGGCCCTGCTTGATTCGCCTTCGACCTGTACTACATGTATGCCTATGGGCACTGTTCTCTGGCCTGGTCTGGGCTGCTCCCTATTTGGTTCTTGCACTCACCTGCAGGGACTGTGTCCCGCCAGAGGAGTTTCCCAAGTTCCTCCATCAGAACTTCTCCCAATGCCAGAGCTTGTGTACACCAGTGGGTCCATGGGCCAGCCCTACTCAGTCCACCTCCTGTCCTAGCAGGAACAGTGGCCTTTCCTGATCGGCCTTCAACCCAGTTCAGCTTTAATTTGACTTTACAGCCCAGCCCAGCCTGGTCGACACACAGACATATCTCACACTGGTCTCAGCAGAGGCAAGAACCTAGCCTAGCCCATCCTACACATACCATGGTTCTCATGAGCACCAGTTGGTGCTGGAGTCTAGCCCAGTCCGGCACGCCAGGCCCCAGTCCACACTTGTGCCGAGGGACACTGCAGCCATTTCCAGACCAGAATGCAGTTCCTACTCTGGCCCCGGCTCTCACCAGTGGAAACCACAACCTAGCCAGGGCATCCCCTTAACTCCCCAACCAGGCTTGTTCCCAGACAAAGATTTTGCGCGTGCCAGCGGTTGCTCTGACCCAGCTTGGCATAGTCCCTCACCTGTCATGACCTTGCCTTTGGGTGTTGTGGCATGGCCTGAACCGACTTGCCCCTGTCCCAACTCTCTCTGGCGGTAGCTGGAACCTGGCCTGCTCAGTCGGCTCCCATCCCTGGCTCATGTAAGCTGGTAGGTATGACAGCTTATCCCGTCATGATCTGTGCTCCAGCTTGATTTCTGCTCTTTCCCGAGTGCCAAAACTGGCTTGGCCCTAGGGGAGTTTCCCATGCTCCCCACTCTGCCCACTCCCTGACCCAGACCTCATGCATGCCAGTGGGTGTTAGTCTCTTGCCCTGCATAGCCAGCCTCTCCATCTTGGGCTTGTATGAGCCTGTGAATGTTGCAGCCCGGCCCACCCCACACCCTGTTTTAGGATGCACAGTCTGAATCTACCCAGACTGTTCTCCATTCCTGTACACTTGAGTGAAGGCAATTTCCATGGTCACACTTAGCTTAGCCATTCCCACCTCAACTCTTGAGCTAACCAGCAGGGCTTGTATTTCGACAGAGTTGGGCTCACATATCCTCCACAGAATCTAACCCTAGACCTGGTTCTCTTGGGTGCTGGTTAGTGTCATGACTCTGCCTAATGTGACCTGTCCACTGTTCCAACATCAAGCAGGTACTGGGATCTAGCCCTGCTGGACAGGTCCCCAGCCCTAGCTTTCGCATGGGCTGGTGTGAGCTTGTCAGCAATGCTCCATGACAACAAACCCTACTCAGATCTCCCACGTAGGCTGGCGTATCAGCCTGAATCATACAGATCTTCTGGACTCTCTCCTCCAAACTACCAGGTCTCAATGCCCTGACTTACTTGCAGCTACAGTAACCCATCGTTGCGAGTCCCTCAGGATTTATTCCTCACCTACACTCACAGTGGCCTTATCCATGGTTGTCCCTAGGCAGTAATTCCACACCCATAAGACCCCAGAGCTCATCGAGGGTGGCCAGCAGGCAGAGCCTGGCACCACTTGGTGAAGTGGCCATACAAAATCCCAGGACTCGCTCACCTCTTGGCAGAGGTGACTGTGGCTAGGGCCCCAAGCACTGAGTCCGACCTGGCTCAGGTACCCCCAGCAGCCACCATGCTGCTGGATCACAATTTCTTTATCCATTCCTCTTTTGACACACATCTGGATTGTTCTACTTTAAGCAGTAGCAACGTATTCTAGATGCTCTACCTTTGACTCACTGGTCTAGGGCAGACACCCAAACTGACATCCAAAGCGTGATCTTCCAGCTATGGCCCCGGAGGTTCATGTCCATCTCACAAGGCAAAACTGCACCTGTTCTGTCTCCCAGCTCCTCAGCATCTCACCTCAGGCCTTCCACAAGGTCAGAGTCCAGCGTCTAACCAGCATCTCCAGGCTGGCTCCTCCTGCTGTGAGCCCGTGAGTATGATCTGAGTCACAGCTCCTCAGACAGGACACAACCACGGTACAGAAGCAGGTGGGCAAGACACGCCTGTCCTATACGCTGATGCCCCGTGCTGTGGCCGCTGGCCCTCCGGGCAGGGTGCTTGTGCACTTTGCGTGATTTGGCCTGCAGGTCCACCCAAGACCACAGGGTCCTCCTTGGTTTTCCTCAATAATCTCGTTTGCCTTACACCAATGCAGTGCACAGTTGGTAAGATTTGTCCCTCAACACTGAATCTCTGAGTGCTGCCGAAGATGACTTTGTGCTGTGGCTTTGCTGGAAACAAAGATGTCCAGTGCGCACAGCAGGAGATCCTGGGCGGCCTCCGCCCAGAGCTGGGTGTGGACAGACGGCGTCCTCACTGCTTTGCCTTGCACTCCCGTCACGCCACAGGCCATGTCTCCACGCGTTCATGCGTCCCCTCAGGAGACTACTAGGTTCCTTCATGACAGTGCACGAGGCCTAGTCTCAGTCACAGACTCTGGGCCCTGCCTTCCCAGCCTCGCAGCCAGAGCTGGCCTGCTGCCCCAGCCTGTCCTCTGGAGGCGGCAGGACTCTAACTGGTACTCGTGGGGAGTCCTGAGAGGGAGTGCATTGCTTGTCCTTCTGCCATGGCCACAAACCTCCGCTCCGGACCAGTGGAACTCGAGGCCTGGAGAGCATGCTCCCCTCGCCTCCACTCACGCCTTTCAGGAGCTCATCTCTCCCAGGCACGTGGGGCTCTGTGCACAACTCAAAGCTTTTGCTTAGAACCTCTGAAGGGCCTGCAGGTGCACAGGGCTTCTGTGGAAGGTTTTTAAAGGCTCTCAACACATCACCTGTGGGGATACACACCCCCTGAAGCACACTACCAAGTGCTCAAGGAGCCCGAGTCTCATACATTCTCTGCAGCCTGAGAGTGCTGCCAGGAAGCAGGCTTCCTGCTGGGACCGTGGCCGACCTCACTGGCCAAACGTGACTGGGGATATGTGGCACCTCACACACCCTCTAAGACACTAAGCGAGGAGGCTTAGTGCCTGTGGCCTAACGTGTCTAAGTACAGAGTTCCGCCACGTTCCTTCCCCTGATCGTCTGTTTGTTTATTGGTACCTGTTCCTGTAACTTAAGCTTGCTATGCGGTTGCCTGAAGCCTGGCGATTGTTGCCCAAATTCCTTGTCTTCAATCTTTCGAGGGGCTTGTGTGCTATTGTTTAACTAACGAGAAGCCTGCCTGCCTGCCCTGCAAAAGTTTTAGTATGTAAGTGCCTAGAACAGTTCCATGGACTGTGCATGGGGTCACTTGCCTTTGCATCCCCTGTGTCCCGATTCTTCTAGGCATGGTTGTCACACCTCGGGTCCAGGTCCCCCAAGAGGGACCCCCAACAATCACCCCATTTGCTGGGGTCCGTGTGATGGGTGTGGAAGACAGGAAGGTGTGAAGAGTATAGTTCCTTCGCAGGCAAGGTCACAAGGAACTTCCCGCTGTGTGGCAAGGCCCGGCAGATGTCTCTACAACACCTGAATGCAGCTCTGCCTCCCTTTGCATGGACACCGGACAACCCCGCTGAGTATTCTGTAATCTATTTAGGCATTGTCTGCCTCTGCGGAGTTACTGTTAAATATCAATAGGAACTTAGAAGCTAATGTTGCTGGTGCCGTTTTTAGCCAAAGAGCTATTATCGCTGTTAGGGCTGCATCCTGTGGCAATATGCTAATCAAGGGTGCTAACTCCCCTTTTGATCCTATGCTAATCAAAGGTGTTCTGTCTTCAGGTGTAGTGGAATCTATTCTTTCCCTCTTTCTTTGATCTTTTAGGTCCCTTCCTTCCTTGACTGTCTCAAGACCTAGCTGTAAAGTAATTGTGGTAGGAATGTGCTACTGACTGATATGCATCATCTATTGAAAACCTTTTCCTAGCCAGGCACCAGGTGGTTAACATCCTTGCCTTAGGTGAAACAAATGGCAGAGTTATCTTTGGAAACATCCACTTGACCATGACGTAAAAAGTCTGAGCCAGAGTTTGACTGATTTTGTATAAATAAAGTGGACAGCTTTTGTGCGTAGTCCATTATCATGATGAAGAGTTACTAGTGGTCCGTTTCTTTCTTTGCGCCTCATCTACGCACCCTTCGCGAGTTCCGAACTCAGCTGGAGCTGGACTCCGGCACCCATTTTCTTCTGGCCTGTAAGAGTTCTGCTGAGAAATCTGTGGTGAGTCCAGTGTGAACTCCAGGATCTTGTGGCAACACTCTCTCTATATTCAGAATTTCATTTTACATTTCACTTTGATTTTAGACAGATGAAATGCATATTCACCTAATGATATCCCGAGGTCTCATGGAGTTTCTTGACTCTTTCAAGCTCAGCTTCATCATTTGTATCGCTAGCTTGTCTCACTTTTCTTTTTCAGGATTTATTTCTATTGGAAATAAAACACAGACAGTTGCCAGTCTATTTTCTTGCTTCTCTCTCTCTCTCTCTTTTTAGTGTTTCAAACATTTCTTTATTATTATCTTTTTATGAGACCGTTCCATGGGTCCTGGGATTTCCTTACCCTCTCCCAATCCCCCGGACACTAAGTACCCCTGTGTTATTACTATAGTATAGTTCTTCATAAGCAGTCATGATATCCGTCATTGCAGGCATGGACAATGGTAAAGGGTCCAACATCCTACTGTCAAGATATCGTTAACATTTTCACTGGAAGTCCATCTTTGCTCTAGACGTAGAGATGCATACTGCATTGTATCCTCACATCTGGATATGAGTCTCCATTACACAGTTACTACATATCTCCTTAAATGAAAAGTCACAATACCAAATCCACGACAGGAAGAGAAATAGAAATTTACAATGCTATGAGGTTCAATAACACGCTGCTGGCTATGACAGTCTCCATTACAGTTACTATTCATCCCCTTTAATGTAAAACCACAAAACAAAATCAATATCAGGAAGAAAAAAGAAATGAACAACACCAGGAAGTTAAATAACATGCTGCTAAATGACTAACGTGTAGCTGAAGAAATGAAAATGAAGAACCTTCTTGAAGAAAATGATGCTATTGTATGATCTTGAGTCAGTGAAGGATTTACTGAGTATGAAAGTGTTTAGAAGAGACGAAACTGAAAAAAACCCCCACGAGATACGGTTTCCACTGATCTTTGTTGGTGAGATATGTCTCCTGCAAGCAGCAAAGAGATGAGTTTTGCTTTTAAATCCAGTCTACTAATCTATGCTTTTTGATTGATGAGATTAATCCATTTACACTCAGGGTTAATATGAATGGGTGGTAATTTGGCCCTGTCATTTTAGCAAAGGGTTGTTCATGATTTAGTCTTCTGCTATTTTACTGGGATGTTCTTCACATTTGCCTTTGGTTTTGGTGGGTGCTATTCCTCTTCTCTGTCAAGAGAACATCTTGAAGTATTCTTTGTAGGACAGGTTTGGAAGAGGCATATTCTTTTAATTTTTCTTTACTGTGGAAGAATCTTATTTCATCTTCAAAGACAAAGGAGAACATTGCTGGGTACGTTATCCTGGGCCAACAATCGTTTGCTTTTAGAATCTGGAATATTTCGCTGCATTCTCTCTTCGGGCCTGTAGAGTCTCCTGTGAGAGGTCTCCTGTGAGTTTAATGGCATTCCTTTGTGTGTCAGTTGATTTTTTTTCATGTGCACATGTGAGGATCTTTTCCTTACGTTCGATTGAAGAGAGCTTGATGATCATGTGTCATGGTGAAGATCGCTTTTGGTCTAACCGGTTGGGAGTTCTGTGCTCTATTGCATGTAGCTTCTGAATTCTTTCTCTAGATTAGGGAAATTTTCCCTTATTATCTCATTGAATACACCGTTAATCCCAGCTTCTCTTTCCACAACTTCTGGCACTCCCATAACTCTTGTAGTTGACCTTTGAATAGTGTCTTTCAATTCTTGAATACTTTTTTTTAGCTTGCCCCAGCTCTGCTTCCTGCTTTTTGTTTGTTCCTCCTGGTAACAGTACGTATCTTTCATTTCTGAGATTCTTTCTTCTCCCTTCATTCTATTTTGGGGACTCTCTACTGTAGTTCTAATTTGCTCCACTGTTTGTTAATGTCAGATGCATCAGCTTTCATTTGATTCATTTCCTGTGTGACACGTTCCTTAAGTTTCTCGAACTCCTGCTTTACCTGCTTCTTGTTGTTGATAAGAACTTTCTAACAACGGTTTTGAATTCTGTGTTCCCCTATTTTCTCGATGCATTCCTCAGTCAACTCTGAGGTTGGCGAGGGATTTTGCTCTTTGCAGGGGAGATTTCGGTAGTCTTCACCGTGCCTCTGTCTTCTCTTTTGCTCTTGGTCATTGTCCTTCCAGTTATTACATGCTTCTCCTTGGGGAGGTTACTACAGGTCTACAATTTGATTTTACTTCTTGTGACTGGCACACGGCTCTTTGCTTTCAGTCACTTGTGCCACTCCCTCCAGTAAGTTCCAGGTCTGGGTTCTTTACTTACAACATTGTCTCCACAGCCCCAGCTCCTGGCTCAACAGTCTCCACCTCCTGTGATACCGTGCTGAGGCTGCACCGTTTGTGTGTACAACCTTTCTCCCACTTCCAGTTGGAGCAGGTCCCAGGATGAGGGAGACACCAGGTGTCCTATATAGCTAGATTGTTGGTGGTGCTGACCTTGCCGAAACCTGCTGGCCGATACTTCTGAGGGCCACACGGGCCGATTTTGACCCATACAATGGCGAAGTTGGTATGATTTTCCCCGTGGAACCAGTGCAATGCGCTGAGCTCAGGGACTTCTCTCTCAGCTGAGTGCATTCACGGTTCACTGATGTCCCTGCTGTCTTAAAACTTGTGCCACAATGTACAAAATGGTGCCTACTGCGGCACTACTAGAGTTCTTAATCTGCTGGCCATCAGGTCTGAGGGTTACTCGGACTTATCTTGAATGGCACCTATAGCATGCCACATTGTTGCAGTTCACTTTTGCCTCCCTATACAAGGTATTGCTCAATTGGGATCTAAAGAGAGGACTGGGCTGTGACATCCATCCTTTTCTTGCAATGCCCGTCTGGAACTTGCCAGTTTGTCTCTGCTCCTGGTCAAATCAAACAGACCAGCAGGACAGGCAGTTCTTTGTCTGGGTTCACCTCCTGAGCTCCCGGTGAAGGTCCCTTCTAACCTTGGTGCTGGTGGGGTTCTGGCTGCCAGTGCAGTTCAGATCGCCACTTGCTGAATGCCACTGGGGTATCAGTCACCTCAACACCACACCGTTGTGTCCACTGCTTTCCTGTTGCCGTCCATCTCCAGGTGCTCCTCTGTTGTCATTCTGTCCGCTCCTGTTTCCTGGAATGTGCCCTGTCTCCTTCACACTGGCTAATGTTTCTCCCTCTGTTCAAACATGTCCTTACCCTGTTCGGCCATCTTGATTCTTGCATCTCTCTTTATGGTCATCCTTTTGAACTTATTTCTTTAAAACAATTCATTTATTTGAAAAGCTGGCTTGCACAGAGACAGAGGCAGAGAGAGAAGCATCCATCTGCTGGTTAAGGCTCCAAGAGGCTGCCATGGCTGGTTAGGCTGATCTGAAACCACGAGTTTCTTCTGTGGCTCTCACACAGGGCAGGGGCTCAAAACCCTCGCCCATCTTCCTCTGCTTTCCCAGGCACATTAGAAAGGAGCTGAATCCTTTCTGCTAAGCACCCAGAGAAAACGCAGACAGATGTCTCACCCCTCACGCAGCCCCAGGTGCATGTCAGGGCTCCGCTGAGCTCTCTCTGCAGATGGGAACTGCCTGGTGGGGCCTGAGAGGTAATATCCCAACTCTGAATCCAGGCCAACTGCAAGCTTGCAGATGCGAGGCAAAGCTGGGGCCCCCTGGGGATAGATGGGCCGCCAGCTAGCATCTTAGACCAGGGACCTTGACAATTGGGCCTGAGGAGAGAGCTGTGAGAGCTGTGCCCAGCTGCCCCGTGTGTGGGAAGGAGCAGGGAGGTGGCTGGAGGGGGGCAGCCGGGACTCCACCAGTACCAATAGGATGCCCACGCAGAAGGTGGCTAAGGGGCTTGAGGGGAAGCAGCCCAGGGCAGGAAGGCTGCTGGGGCACTGGACACCCGCCATCTGCAGGCTGAGTGACCAGCGCCTGCTGTGCCTCGAGGCAGCACCTGGGCCGGCCCACAAGCCGGGTCAACAGCTGCCATGCACACACCAGCCCAGGCCTATGGTGCTGGGGCCACAGGCGAGCTGATCCCGGGAAGGGATGGGATGGGACGGGAAGGGATAGTAAGCTGGGGGCTGACAGTCACCATGGCCAGCAGCCGCAGGGCGGGGCTCCAGCGCTCACTCTCCACTTCCCCTTCTGCTGCTGGTGCGGGCCCCATTGGCGCATGCACGCACCCTCGCGGCAGTGGGCGGGGCTGCGGGACGCTCAGGGCAGAAGAGGCACTTCCTGTGCCCCCCACCCCACCAGGCCTTCTAGAACATTCCAGGCCAACGGAGGCGCCAGGCAGCCTGAGTGCGTGCGTCTTTCGGGTAGGCCTCTTGCCGTCCGTGTGGCTGAAGGCAGGTGGCACACAGAGAGTGGGTCCGAGGAGGGGGTCCGTGTGGGGGCGAGCGGCAGCTGGCTGAGGCTCTGGCTTGAGGCGGCAGCCACCGGCCACGGGGGGAAGGTTCCAGAAAGGAGGGGCGAGGGAGGCTGGCACCTGAGGGCCCGTGGTCAGGGCCTGAGGCGGCCGCTGTGGGCTTCTGCTGAGGACCCGATTCGCGGGTGACCAAGCCGTCCCTGCAGAGCCCCGTCCTCGGCGTGCCAGGCCCCTTTCCCTGCGGGAGTGCCCGCGCCTGGATCCCGTGCTGGCTTGGCCTGCCTGAGCCCTGGTCCCTGGGGTGGCAGCGCCCCTGCCCCCACACAGCCTGGGCCTCCTGGGCGCCATGCCCTTGGCGCCGTCCCGGGCCTGCACTGCTCACGGCCAGGCCCCGTGGTCAGTGGGTCGTGGGTCTGCTGAGCCCCTGCCTGCACCTGTTGCGGGCTGTGGGAACCACTGGCTGGGGCTTCCTCCTGGGTGAGCAAGAACGCCCACATTGTCGTGCTGCCCTCCTCCCTGGGCCTGCGCCTTGACTCTGACCCTTGCCAGCCAGCTTGACCTGCCTCCTCCCTCCTGGTCCCAAAGTCTCAGTGGGGAGTGGGCGGGTGAGGCGCCTGCTCTGTGCTCCTCACTTCCAAGGGACCAGAGGACACGCTGCTTGGGCCAGCCCAGGCAGGAAACGTTCTTGAGACTCATGGAGCCCTGGGCTGCAGGCGCCTCTCCTGACCCCTCTTCCTGCCTGGCCCCGGCTTGGGGCGTGCTTTCTCAGGATGCTGTGCCCTCCTCTCCGCTGCCCGGGCTACAAGGCGGCCCTCTTCTCATTTGGCGCCTGGGCCTCTGCAGGGCACCCAGTTCTGCTGGCCAAGCTGAAGGCCACCTTCCCTGCCGCCATGCCGAGCAGGCCTGGCCAGCCCCCCTGTGTCCTCCTGCTTGGCAGCCTGCAGGTTCCCGGGTTCTGGTCTCCTAGGTGGGGCTTGGTCTACCTTCAGGCTGTTGTTTCTCACACGCTGCCGGGTGCCCACGGTTCTGTTCCCTCTGATTCCTCTGTGGAGCCGCTGAGCTTTCTGTTGGTTCTGCTGGCTCCTGGAAGATGTCGCCCGGGCTCCCAACCCGCTCACTGTCCCCCTCGCACGATCCAGTCACAGGTGTGCTGTGCCCCGCCGATCTCCTCTGTGCATCTCCTTCTCGGTTCCATTCCGTTCCTCCTGTTTGTCTAGTTCTCCGTAAGAGTTGTCTGAAGATTTCCCCCAAATCTGTCCTGTGTGTCCTGAGGTTGTCTTTGGCTCCGTTCATTAAGATGGAGAGAAAGATGGGGAGGCCAGAGGCAGGGGAGAGAGAAGAGAGAGAATGAGTGTGATTGTAACTTGGGGGCACTTAGTGCACTCCTCTGATACGCGGGACACGTGTGCCTGGGTGTGGCTGCGAGCAGCTCTCGGGAATTGCAGCTACTCCCCACGTGGACGGCGGCAGCGGGCCAAGTCTGCGGGCCGTGGTCACTGCCTTTCAGGATGCTGGTCAGCAGGTCGGGAAGTAGAGTGAGATTGGAATGCAGGCAGTTGGATACGGGACGTGGAGATGTCAACTGGTGTCTTGACGCAGTGGAATTGGTCACCTTCTGTTTTTCGTTTCAGAACGTTCATGTGATTCCTTTGATAAGTCCTGTTGAAAGCTTTTCCTTTGTGAAACCATAATTGTTCTGTCCTCTGTATGCTGTTCTCACAGCAGTCATGGAAAGGTTCCAGGAGACAGCTGGAACAGAATTCAGGCGTGAGACACACTGGCGGTGAGCAAGGCAGCAGGTGTGCGTCAGAGCAGGTGGGCACCTCTCCCGCCACGCGGAAGGGACATCACAGAGCACAGTGGAGAGGGCTCATGAGACAGCCGGGGCCACGAGCTGAGCTGAGCTGGGCTGAATCCCCGTGGGATGGAGCAGGTAGGTGCCCCAGGGGAGAGCTGAGCCCAGAGATGTGTAAGGATAAGGACGGCAGGGCCGGGAGGAGCCAGGACGCAGGCTTGAGCCAGGACGGACAAGTCAAGGCAAGAAATCCGGAGAGGTGGCCGGCTGCTGGCGTGCACACGGGGCAAACGCGTGCCCAAGGGCAAGATTCGGTTACGGGTGGGGTTTCTATAGCACGAGGCAGCTGAGGGCCGGGCGGGGAGGGCATTGCTGTGCAGCCTCTCGGGATAGATGTTGGAGGAAGTTGAGCTGGGTGAGGGGCAAGGCGTGGTGGGAGGCGGCTGAGGCGTCAGGAAGCAGGAGAGTGTGTGAGTGGGACAGAGGGCTGAGGTGAGCTTCCCGTCACGTGGCTGATGTGTGAAGATGGAGCAGAAGCGCATCTCAGTAGTGACCCCCCGCCAGCTGCCTGGTGAAGGGGGAACCTGAGGAGCAGTTGCCATAGAGGCCGCTCCCCTGGGGTGTGAGGAGTCCTGATGCTCCCTGGAGCTGGGGTCTGCAAGAGTGTCAGGTTGCAGGTGGAGCACAGGTCCCGCGGGTGGGAGGATGTGGGGCAGTGAACTCAGTGCACAGGAAAAGGGCAAGGAAGAAGGCGTGATGCACCCAGGGGCTTGACCGATCAGCGAGGCCCT
Source organism: Ochotona curzoniae (assembly GCF_017591425.1). Taxonomy (NCBI): domain Eukaryota; kingdom Metazoa; phylum Chordata; class Mammalia; order Lagomorpha; family Ochotonidae; genus Ochotona; species Ochotona curzoniae. The sequence continues at coordinate 19,714 of NW_024466262.1, read as the reverse complement.
AGCCTTGCAGTAGTCTGGGGCCGGCGAGCCGTGGTGAGCGTCAGTGTTTCTCCCCTTGCCGCGTGGGTGTTATTCTGATCCGTGTGCTATTGACCGGTCCGTGACCCTTTCCCAGAGCTGGAAGGAGGAGGGGGGGCCTTGGCAGCCCTTGAGGAGCTGTGTGTAGAGACCCAGCAGGAAGAGCCCTGGAAGCTTTGTTTCAAGAATGTGCTGAAGAGAAGTTGACGTGCTGTGTGTACGAATTTGCGGAGGAGAGCTGGAGGGAGCGTGTGGCAGGTGTGGGACCAGCGACGGGCCTGAGGCTGGCAGCAGCACAGGAGTAAAGCAGCCTTCCTGGCAGCGGAGGCGTGCTGGGGGCAGTGTCTCACTCCAGTTGGAGTGGCTCGGGGGCACTGCTGCCACGGCCGTGGCCAGCTCAGGTAGGACTGTGATTGGGACTGCAAACAGTGCATTGCGCTAGGAACAGAAGCAGAAAGGACAAGGAGTGAAGTCAGAGATCCCTGGAGGCCAGCTCCGAAGATGAGGATGGGAAGGCAGACTGAGGGACTGGACTGCCTGTGCCTCTGGTGGGATTACTGGGAGGAGTCGGTGGGAGTCAGGAATGGTCTGAGGTGCGAAGGCTGCCGCTCTGGTGTGGTGGGGTGCTGCGCCCACCTGACGAGGTCGGTGGTGTGGGAGCAGACCTCGGCTAAGTCCTCTTTGTCTTGCTGGCGGCCTTGGCAGTGACTGAGAGTGGCTGCGCTTGGCAGCTGGGCAGCGACGGCAACAGCTATAGCCAGCTTGCCTTTTGTGGCAGGGGTCCCTCGGGCTGTGAGAAGACCCGTCTTGACCACAGTGGGCATCGGGGTGGACGGTGTTAGAGGCATGCTGACAGTCTGTGTGAGTGTGTATGATCTGTCCATTGGCTAAGATCAACGGTAACAGTTTGTTGGGAGGTTGTGTGTTGAGGCGGGGACCCAGCCTCAGGGACCCTCTAGGGATGTGGGGAAGAGGAGGCATTGTCACGGGAGCCCTCGGTGATTGCCAACCCAGCAGTAAAGGGGGCATTTGGAGGCACTGCCATCGATGTACCAAGCAGGGGCTTGGGCACATGAGTGTGCGTGAGGTGGTGACATGCAGTCATGGGAAGGGGGAAGTCAGGGCAGGAAGTCTTGGGCTGAGAGAGGCAGCAGTGGACAGTGCCTGTGGGCTGGAGGGGGGACATGAGGTACTTGGGCGCAAGATGGTGATGTAGACTGACAAGGCAGTAGCTGGGAAGCTCTTGCAGTCCGTGGGAGGGTCGTGTTGTGAGGACCGAGGGAAGGCGGCTTTCTGGGGCTCAGGTACGGGAGGATGCCATTCCCGGGATCCTTAGGCCCCGGGCCAGCCGTGCCGAACTCTGTCGAATTCCCTGGAGAAATAGGCCCCAGGGTGGGAGAGTCCCCTGCCTTTTGGACCAGAAACCGAGTTTTTGTGCCCGAGAGCCATGAGTGTAGATTAGGAGGGGGTTTCTGTGGGTTGAGCAGGTGTAGGGCCTTGGGAAAGCGCCTGCGTCAGAGTTTGGGAAGGGGATGGTGAGGGGGAGGTCTCCTGTGAGGGACGATCTGGTTTGCCTTTGGAACTTTGTATGGGGTTTTAGCATGAAGAGGGAAGTTTGGAATCTGGCCCAGGAAACAGAGGAGATGTGCTTTGCGGGTGGAGACAAAGGGAGTATAATGCGTGCTGGGGGCCATGGGAGTGGAGCAAGTGGGGGCGCAGGAGGTCTCAGGACGGTGACAGAAGTGGAAGCTATCACTTTCTCTGACTTAGCCCATAACCTTTCTCAGCTGGAAAGCTCCCAACACTAGTGGTATGTTGGAGACAGGTCCTTTGGGAGGGACTGCAGCATAGATAAGCACCAACATATTGAAGAAGTGTGCTGGGCGCAAGAATACTAGGGACTAGATCTGCCTGGAGGGCCTGCTCAAAGACGCGAGGCTGGCCTCTAAACTTTGGGGTCGCATGGACCCAGTGAGCTACTGTTATCGGGTGCAGCCAGTGATAGCCAGCACCCCTTGACAGTGGGCAAGTGAAATGTGGCTGTGTCCCCTACCCTCTGTCCTGAAGGTGGGTCCTAACAACAATGGAATGATAATTGCATGCTCAACAGCCCCCTTCCTAAATTAGCCAGGATATTGGATGCAGACAAGTCCAGCTAGTCTCGGCATTGTTAGCTACAAGCCCAGTTCCTGTTCCTGCACATCCCAAGGAGCACTAATCAACTCCTTAGCCCACAACACTTAGGTGAGACCTGTCAACTGAGAGGGGATGGTATTGCATTGTTGTGTAACCACACCCCTCACAAGCCCCTTTAAAAGGCCCATGAGGCAGGGGCTCTCTCTCTTTCTGGCCAGGTGCTTCCATTATTCTGGCACCTCGACTCTTGGCTGACCCAGCACAGGTACTGCCCTGAGCATGGTCCCTCTGTGCTGCTTAGAAGGGGCAATGGTTATAATAACGTTGTTTCTGGTTTGTGTGCCGTCAGGAGTTCCAGGAGAGACATGGCCTAGCAGTAGTAGAATGTGGGCAGAGGAGCCAGGGAAAGGTGAATGTCTGCGGCTTTGTAAGTGTGCCCAGGACTTTGTGAGTGTGTCCGGGTTATTCGTTGCACGTCTCTAAGGATAACTTATATTGTTGGGGAAGCTGGGACATAGGTTTTCAGCTTCGTGGATGGACTTAAGGATGTGATTCATTGGATTATGACTGGTTGGATTGCTGTATGGACTTGTGATTTGTTATTGTATTATCACCAAGCTTAGTTAATAAAGTCTCCTTAGTAAACCTTAAGTTTGATCTCGCTCGCACCTGCAACACTACTGAGCAAGGCGAGAATGAGGTTCAGACCGGATCGACAATGAGTGGCTGGGGAAATGGTGCAGAGGAATTGTGAAGGCATCCTTTAGGTTCTGGATGGGAACGGAGGAGCAGCAGGGAAGATCTGAGAGCAGAGCGCAGGGGTTAGGCACAGCTGTGCGTGGGGGACGGACAGAGGCATCCGTGTCAGAGGGCCTGTGCTTGGACCGCAAGCCCTGGGCACACAGCTGTGTGCAGAGTGCGGGAGAAGCGGTTTGTGTGGGGGAAAGAAACTGCACTTGGCGTGACGGAAGTGTGATGTTGCAGAGACAGCTCTTAGTACGGTCAGCTGTGCTCACATCTCACAATTGTGCAATTCAACAACAACAAAAAAATATATTTCCAAGTTGAAAAGATATTTTGATAATTCTTCCCCTCCACCTGCAGTATTCTCACGATGATTTTGAAAGCCCTCATTTACTAAGAAGGCCATGTGAGTAAACTGGCTTTCTTTGGGCCACTGTTCTGTGGCCCCGCAGTCCCCTCTTCCTGACCTTCCATGCCTTGTATCCATGGGCGTTCCTGACACCGCAGCCGTGTAGTGTGTAAGCTGGTGCATGGTTACTGCTCCTGAGATCTCCCCTTTGTCCTGGGGGGGACACGGGGAGCCTGCAGCCCTGGCACCAAGCTGCTGCTAACTTCTCACCTGCAGGTTCAGCTCCTGCAGGAAACCATGATCCTGCTTGCCCTACTGCTCGTCGTGGGGCTCCCTCTGGTGGAGAGCAATGGCACTGCCGTTAGTGAGCAACGTTGTAAGTGTAGGGGCTGGGACTTCACTGGAGTTGAACTGGACATTAGGAAAGGTGTGGTGGGGTTGGATCATCGGAGCCTACTGAGTGTGGACAGTGGTGTGTGAGGGCGATGGGGGTGGCCTCACTAGCAGAAGAGGGTCCAGTGGGTGGCTTGCTTTTCCCAAGAACCTGACGGGGTGGGGTTGGGGGTGTGGGCGTGGTACCTTCCCATCAGGTCAGGCCACAGTGGCCGTGTCCAGTGCCGTCCCAGAGGACACTGGCCCATGGCAGCTTCCTGCCCTCCTGGGACAGGTGGCCTCACCTGCAGAATACAGTTCTCGCACCCATGGCTGCCATGTGGCACTTCCTCAATCCTGTCTCTGAGGGCAGAATACTTCAGTGCTGCCTGGCTTTGCTCATGGACCTGGTGATGGACAAAGGCTGTGCCAGGGCTGGGCCTGCAGTGGCTGTTCTGGGAGGAGGTGGAATTGGTTGGTAGTGGTGGGTCAAAGTCATGAAGGTGAGATCTCTAACGCCTCTTTCCTCCTCTCTCAGGGACCTATAATGTGACCTGTTCTGAATGTTGGAGTCTCAATACATTCCAGTGTCATAGAGAAAACCTGCCCCTATGAAGTTAGGCGCTGCCTGACTCTGTCTATCCGTGAGTACCTTTAATCGTGTCAACGTTGAGGCTAGGTCCTGAGCAGTTTTCAAGGCAGGGCCAGTCTGCTGTCTGTGTCCCTCACCATGATCTCTGTTGGCCCTGGCATCTTCCTGTCCTGAGAGCAAATTCCCAGGGACTAGGGTCTGCTTCATGATGGGCGATGTGTACTCTCCTGCACTGACGGGGATTGTGGCAGGTGGGAGGAGCTGTGTAAAGAACTGCCTCATGTCCAGGGCAAGGAGACTGGCTGGGCCACAGAGCCGCGGTCCTTGTCTGACTTGGTCATGTGGTAGACTCCAGTGGCACTTCTTGCCATATGGTCATGTGAGGAGTGCTTGTCACCAAGCGGGTGCAGGGGGGTATAGATGTTTTGGTCAGTGCCAAATATTTTTTTCCTCTGTTTTCAGCTCTTACTGTAAAATCATGTCGTGCACAATGGCCAGCCGTCTTAAGCCTGTGTTAACTTTTTCAGAGTGTGATGAACATAAACAGGTGGACCATATTTGGACAGAGTGAGCCAAAAAATGAAAAGTTTAGGTAGAGATTTTTAAAACTTTTTTCTTTGCCGTCTGCCCACAAATAGCAAGAAAGTGAGCGGCTACACTGAGTTCTCGGGCAGTGCAGCCTTGACATGTGTGACCAAAAACAGGATCCCCTTTTCCAGACAGCTTTATGGGGACTCCTTAGCAATGCAACATGGCACCACATCCCAGGTCTTGATGGCAATGCACTGAGGACAGCACATGGATGGACAAGAAAATTTTATACCTGTAGAGGAAGTTGACTTCCAGACTCATGGTCTAGACTCTACTTGTCTACCTAGACCCCCCATCCCCCCTCAGACATTTCCTGAAGGGTGCCGACACGTATCTTCTGTAGCTTCCTCTTCTTAGCTAGGGATGTAGACCCTGCTTACCCTGGGCTCAGAGATCTCTGTCTCATGCAGTAGAGCCATCTCACGAGCTGGAGAATTCTCGGCCACCGCCAATGTCTGTGTCCCCCAAATAGATCTACTGCCTCTGAGTAGTTGCTGGATTCTGAAACTGACAAGTTTATCCATTAGTATGAGCAAGATTGGGACAAAACAAATAGCAGTGCGGTACAAGGAAATATATCAGGCCTGGCACAGGTGCCTAGCAGCTAAAGTCCTTGCCTTGAATGCACCAGGATCCCATAAAGGCACTGGTTCTAATCTCGGAGACAACACTTTTCATCCAGCTCCCTGCTTGTGTCTTGGGAATGTAGTCAAAGATGGCCCAAAGCCTTGGGACCCCGAACCAAGGTGGGACACCCAGAAAAGGCTTCTGACTCCTGGCTTCAGATCGGCATAGCACCGGCCGTTGTGCTCACTTGGGGAATGAATCATTGGACGAAAGACCTTCGTCTCTGTATCTCCTCCTCTCTGTATATCTGACTTTCCAATAAAAATAAAATCAATCTCTTTTAACAAGAAAATATACCCCATTACTTCCCAAGTTTTGGGAGTTGCTGGATTGTGCCCGTGCAGATTGTAAACCCATCCCGCCCGAGCATAACGGTGTTCCGTATCCCTGTCCGTGAAGATGGAGGCGTTAGGGTGGAGGTTCCTCCTTGCTCTGTGAGAAAGCGGGCCTGCCGGCTAGCCGTAAATGCTTCAGCCCAGGCAGCCACATACTTGAGTGCTTGCTGTAAAAGCTGGCCTGAGCTATAAGCCAAGTTACCTAGAGAAATGAGGAGGTTTTTAAAATTTGCTTCATGCGCCATGTCATGACACTGTAATACTAAAGAAGAGGTGAGTGAGGATGCTTCCTGCCAAAAGCAGTTTTCAGAAAGAATCAGGAGAAGACGTGGATAATCCATGCCTGCCTTACAGATCAGCAGCCATGGTACTAAGAAAGAATGGGCTCTGCACATCCTCCTTTGAGCTCTTGGATTGGTTCACAGGAGCAGGCAGGTTCTTCCTGCACGTGCACCTAGGAAGGTTAAGCGGTAGAGTTTTAATTCTTGGCAGATGTCCAACGTGGGATGCCCTGTAATGTGCCTACAGTGTATGTGTTCAGCAGCACCTGTATGCTTCCTTCCACTTAGGCTGTGGCTGCTCTGAAGGACAGCCCTCCTACCAAGTCTTTAACAGAACCAAGTCTCCTGGGGAGCTGGCTGCTCATGGACGTTGGGATCTGGCACTGGGAGGATTTTATTACTGTATTCCACCAGAGCCTTGGGGCCCAGCCACATTAATAACACACTTCATGTGGCTTTGGTCAGAGGTGAGGAAGGGTTGCCCTGTTGTGGACTAGGCTTGAGGGAAGCCACAGGCACTATTCATTCTGAGAAGGGCAGTCGGCAATAGTTTAAGCCATGTATCTGAGCTCTCTTGACAATGCTTAGCTAGAGTTTTCTTGAGGCTATGGTTAGCCTTTTCAATTTTATCCAGTGACTGAAGTCTCCATGAGGTGAGGAGACGGTAAGAAATTCCTAGAGCTGTGGCTACCTGTTGAGTTATTTAGACACAAACGAGGGGCCTTGAAAGCCCACAGCGTGGCATTATCTCTTTTAGCAGGGCCTTGGGTGCTGCTTGTGCTTCTTCTACTTTAGTTGGGAATGCTTCCGTCCAACCTGTGAAAGTAGCAATAAACCCAGAAGACACTTGGAGGCATGGCAGCAAAATGAACCTGCTGGTCATCATCTGGACAAGTCCCACTCCTCTACACAGGAGTCAGCAAAGGTGCTGGCTGAGCATGACCAACAGGGCTGTTTTGTAGACAAAGGGGGCAAGAATGAGCTTCCTTTAGGACAGTATGTGATCCCTACCTGCAAATGCTCGCGAGACTACCTGTATTGAAGCTCCTCTTCCCAGGTAGGTGGAGCCATGCATTTCCTTAAGCGTTTCCCACTGAGAGGCCATTGCAATGTGACCTTATGACCTGAAGCCCACCATCCACTGGCACCTTTTGCGTCACCTCACCCTTGTGCACATTCAGCCTCTGACCGTGCACTGAGTGGCTCGGTTGTCTGTATAGACTGAGGAGTCACACTTCCTGTGCTGTGCCAGGGTATTTCCTTTCCTGCTATGACCCCACTCCTTCTGGTGTCCTTACAGCGAATGCCTGCTGCTTCCTCAGGCCCCAGCACCTCCTGCAGTGGGTTTGCCGTCTCCCTCCCATGCTGCCTGGGTTCTTAGCAGTCAGTAGGCCTCTTTCCACCTTGCTGCATGTGCATGGAACACAAAAAAAGCACATTTACAATCTGTATAGATATGAACTCACTGACCTCCTAACTGCAGGCTCTGTTTAAAGCAGCCAGTTCTGCCTTGTGAGCTGAAGTATCGCTCGGCAGTGCCTGAGTGTCCGGCACCTGGCTAAGGCCCACGAAGGTGTAGCCTGCCTGTCTGACTGCCTCTTTCACGTAACTGCTGCCATCCATAAACCATGCCACATCTAGATTCCCTAGAGGTCATCGTGCTGGTCAGCTCTGTAGGGTACATGTGGTATGTAGTTGCTACACAGGAAGGGGTAAACTCCTCAGTGCTGCCAGAAGGTTTAGGGAGGGGCTGCAGCATAGATAAGCACCAACATATTGAAGAAGTGTGCTGGGCCCAAGAATACTAGGGACTAGATCTGCCTGGAGGGCCTGCTCAAAGACGCGAGGCTGGCCCCTAAACTTTGGGGTCACACGGACTTGGGTAAGTTAAGTTAAGCTTAAGTTACTAGGCACACATGAAGAGTCATCTCAGGTGAGTCTAGCAATAGGGCTTGATATTTTGTGAGATGTTCCCTGTTAACCATTGATGCTCCTTAATTTCTAAAACTCCTTGTATTTGCTGTGGTGTTTGAACCTCAAGTGGCTGACCTAAAGTCAGCCTTGTCGCTTCCTCTGCCAAGAGCGTGGTGGCAATAACTGCCCTTTAGCATGCAGCCCACTCTGCGGTCACTGAACCTGGACTACAGAAAATAGGCCACTTGTCTTCTCAGTCGGTGTCCCTTGAGTCCCTGTTTGCAAGCTTATCAACACACCATAACAATTGACTGAGACTTAGCGGAAATGAACTTTACAGAAATGTCAAGGTATACACATCTCCTTAAAGGAATTAAATATTCAGGCATAGCAAAAACTGATGAGATTTGAATATCTTCTATGTAACAGCCTAAGACAAAGTAAATCTTTGAGAGCAAGGTTTACCCATCAACCCCAGTCCAGCATGGAACACAAAGGTCCTGCACGGGAAGCTAGTACACAGTGACTCTTGTGAATTTAACACATCAGCACTCTTATGTGTGACGTCAGTGATCACCTGAGGCTCTTGATACGTGATCCTAGGCTGTGGAAGGCTCTTTAGAATCTGCTACAACCCCATCAGTCATTAGACAAGGTCACACACAAAGCAGGAATTCTCTGCTCCCTTCCAAGAAGAGCCCAGCCCTCTTGGAGGGCCACTTCTTTTCCCTGGGGCCTGGATGGCAGAGGGACACTCGTGGCAGCAGTGTCCTATCTTTCCACCCCACCTCTGCCGGTCCAGAGCGCCATCTGGGTTGATTCTGAAGCCAGAAATACTAGTCAGGATTTCCATTCTGTGAGTCTGCTGCAGACTCTTCCCCGTGTTGGAGCATGCTTCTGTTTAACCTCTGACATCTGAATTACCACAGGACACTGAAATGCTCACTTACTTGTGTACACTCATTTTACCACCTAGCGCATGAGGCTTTGGGATCCAGTGGCCAGTTTCGAAACTGTACTGAGTGTGTCTGTGGGCAAGCACACGGAGCTATTAGAGCTGGGCAGTTTCTGTAGGATCTCAGAAGACAGAAGTAATGCCCCTTTTATGCACAGATAAGTCACCACACCTGGGTAGACACCACCAATGCCAAAACACATCTGGTACCATAAAACTACATGCAGAAGTGTTGGGGGCTCCTTCACAGCACTGCAGACAAGCATGGATGTGAAGACCATCACTGGATACAGACATCTAGGAGCTCACACCCTGCCCCAGGAAGCTGAGCTCCTGGGTAATGAACCAACTGATGGAGCTTTGGATGAGTCCCATGGCTCCTGCACCCTGGAAATCCTCACGCTGTGCTGTGCCTGAGGCTTGTGACCCCAGAAAGTCTTGTCACCACTATGCTGTTAGTGATCCACAGGGAACATCTGACAAAGACCCCGAATGCTGAGAAGGTTAACTCAAATGCTCAGGGAGCCCCTGTGCCCTGCCTGAGGCTTGTGACCCCAGGAGGTCTCGTCACTCGATCACTGCTGCTGGTGACCCACATAGACTTCAGGCAGAGGAGAGCAGCTGCCCAGGAAATGGCTGTCAGGGACTCCAAGCACCTCCGGCATTGAGGGCTCCGTTGGCACTCTCAGAGGGTCTGAGGTGGTGGAGCCTCAGGCCTGGGCGATATCCCAGGGCGGATAGTGACATGGAAAGCAAAACCAATGAACTAACAAAACAACAAAACAAAACAAACCAGATGCCCATAATTCTCTCTGTGTGTCTTACCTGCACCTCAACTGTTGTGGGTCGCTTTGCCACTCTCGGAGGGTCTGAAGTGGCAAGGCCTCAGGCCTGGAACATGTCCAGGCTGGCTAATATCTAGGTATAACCCTCCACTTCTCATGAGTGCCACATGAGCTGAGGGATACACTTCGTCTCCCTCAGGTTGTTTGAGGTGGCAAAGCATTATGCCTGGAGTCCAGCAACAGGACCAGTCCTCTCACACTAAGGTTATGTGGCTTGAGATGGGAGTGGCGAGGCACCCCCCCCCCCATCCAAGGATACACACTCTCTAACACAGAGATAGAAAAAAAGGGAAAAAAAATAACACAGGTGGAGGAGATGTGGCTTCCAGATACAGGACTCTGAACTGCCTGCCTGCCTAGAGCACATCAACTGGACCCTTAGAGGCTGTCATCGCCACAGGATGGCAAGGTCAAACGTGCAGTGAAGACAGCACGTGAGGCTCTAGACCACTCTGGATTCTCACTCATAGGCCCCACTAACCAATCAAGCAGACAGCAGGGAGAGGCATGGCAGGCCTTGGCAGATGGGAGCATCTTGCTAGGCCTTTAGCTTGCTTGGTCTAGCCCCTGTGGTCCCCAGTGCCCTCATCAATGTCTTAAGCTTCACATTCCAGCTGTGTTCAGGCCTGCACAGAAGGCCCCCGTTGGCTACCTCTTCATGGCGTGGGAGTATCTGCTGGTTTGACTGCGGCTGAGCTCGCGAGTGTGGACTGTGCTGGTCTGAGTGTCCATGGCGCCTCCTCCGAGGGTCTTTAGGGGCTGGGTGCTGCCCTTTTGGTGTTGGTACTCATGAGTCGGGCTGTGACTGCTTTCTGCAAGAAGCTGCATGCGTGGCTGGCTCTGGGAGTGGGTGACAAAGAGGAACTGCAGTGGGGCTGGCAAGAAGGCAGCAAGTGGGGCCTCTGAGTAGGGAAGGACAGGGTGGCTTTCCTCAGAGATGGGCATCCCAGGACCTCAGCCTGTCCTTCGTGCAGCCAGTCCACCCCATCTCCTGCTTGTCCTTTCCCACCACCTCTAGCAGTTTGGTGCAGATCTAGGTAGGGAAGCTGGATGACCTTTCTGGGTCAGACTGATGTGCCCATCCAAGTGGGAAACCTGAGCCGGGCTAGTTAATATTGACCGCTGCTGACCAGCACCCAAAGCACACTAGTACTAGTGCTGGGGGCCTACCTGGGATTGCTAGATTACAGCATCTGCCAGTGAGTGTCAGAACAAGGGATGGGCAGTGTTGGGCTGAGCCATGAAACTGACCAGTATGTGAAAGAACCAGGTCCGGGATCAGATTCTGTGGGGCGTATGTGGACTCACCCCCTGTAGAACTGCAGTCTTTGCTGGTTTACTCAGGAGCTTGGGGTCGTGAGGAGCTGAGCTAAGTATGACCTTGGAATCCCTTACACTCATGGATACTGTGGTTGGGAACAGGCCAGGCTGGTCCAGGCTGCAGCACCTAAAGGCACCATCAGCGGGGTTTGGGCCAGGCCAGGCTACAACATCCACCAGCACACACAAAGGCTGACAGAGGGGATTGTCTGTGTCGGGTAAGGGCACATGTGAGGTCTGGGTTTGGGAATGGGCCTGGCTAGGGAACTTGAGGAACTGCCCTGGTGGGCTATAGGTTCTGCTGGTGAGCATGCTTCAAGCCTGGGTATTGGTCAGGCTGGCCAAGGCAGCTTTACTTGTCAGTATGTATATGGGTTGGTTCTGATTGAGGGGTGGACCGGGCAGGGCTGGGCCAAACATTAGCACACTGGCATGTGTGGGAGCTAGGATGGAGTGCGGGTCATGCTGGGCTAGGCTGTCACACCGACCAGTTTGCATGAAAGCCAGAGATGGGGGCTGACTGGGCAGGGTTGGGCTGCACCACCCATCAGTGAAAGTTAGGACTGGGGGTGGGCAGTGCTGGGTTAGGCTGCAGCATCTGATGGCAAAGGCCAAGATGGAGGATGGGCTATGCTGGGCTGGGTCAACCACTGGTAAAATCTGTGGAATAGGCCTGGTCAGTGAGCTAAGCGAATGCCTCTGGTGGGTTGTAGCTCCCACTGGTGAGCGTAAGTGCTGGAATAGGGGTAACAAACTGGGTTGAACATGACTGTAGTGTGCCTGGGCATGAGTGTGGACTGGGTATGGGTTGTGCCAGGATAGGCTAGATTCCAGCACCTACTGGTGTTCATGAGAGCCAGGAGGGCTGTAAGACAGTCTGGGTTAGGTCTCAGCACCCACTGAATCATGCAGGAGCTGAGTCTGGACGTGAACAGACATGGCTGGGCTGTAACACCCAACACTATGAGCTGGAATGGGTGTGGACTGATTGGACAAGGCCCCTGTTCCTGCCAGGACAAGAGGGTGGGCCAAGTCAGGCTGGGCCAAGAACCCACCGGTATATGCAAAATCTGCCACCAGGAGGGGGCCTGAAAGAGGAGCTTGGGGAGCTCCTCAACCACAGTGCAATCCCTGCAGCCGAGCACAAGAACCAAGACTGGAACCAGCCCAGGCTGCAGGACCTGCCAGCATATGTGTGGGTCAGGTATGGGGCAGGCTGCGGCAATGCCCACGCCACTGCGTTCCCCGAGCTGATGGGAAAAAGACAACAGACAGTGGGTCATTCGTGTAAGGAGAATGCTGCTTTATTGTGAAAATGCTGCTGTCTTTACACTATTGTCTGGTGCTCTGTACATGTCCACCCTCACTCCCGGGGGCTTGTCTATCTCTCCATACGGCGTTGTTCAACCTCTTGGGGACACACTACCAGGAAGCTGCAGTTGCGGGGATGGCCTGAGACTCTCAATTCCTGAAAGTTTGCGCAGATAGCCGAGCAAACATTTCTGGCAATCACTCAAGCATTCTTGTGACCAGCCTGCAGGCGAGACGGTGGAATTGTCCCATGATAGGGTCCAGGAGATGTCGGCCGCAGCAGTAGGCCATGCTGGGCCAGTTCATAACACGATCTGGCAGATACAATAACTAAGATGGGGTGCAGGACAAGCCTAGTTGGGCTGCAACACTAGCCAGTTCACATTAGGGCTAGGACTGGGGATAGTCCAGCCTGGATTAGGCTGGAGCACTTTCCACATAAGCTGGAACTTTGTGCAGGCTGGGCAGGACAGACTACAGCATCCACTGGCAAATGCTAAAGTGAGGCAACCCATGCCAGACTGGGCCACACCCCCCTCAAAACACTTAACATTTAGTGGGACCAGCACAGTAAGCGAGTAGCAAGGACTCCCTTCCTGGGCTTCTGCTCCCACCGGCAAGTGTGAGAACTGGGACTGGGAACAGACCAGGCAGGGTAGGGCTACAACACATGTTGACTTGAATGTGAGCTGGGTCAGGGAGAGAGCCAGGCGGGGCTAAGTGTCTGTATCCACTGATGTACGCATGAGCCAAAGTGCAGGCTGGTTGGGCTTTGCTGCAGCATCAGCTCGCAGGGGCTGGGAATGGGGGCAAGTCCTGTCAAGTTAGACTGTAGCACCACCTGGAGAGGGCAAGCTCTGGGGCTGGGAGTGGGCCCAGAGGGAGAACTGTGAACACCCTTCTGATGGGCTGCAGCTCCCACTGGTGCGCATGAGAACCAGGACTTAGGGTGAGCCTGGCTGGACAGGTGATACGCCTGCTGGACTAACTGTGGGCTGGATAGTGGGGTTGGTCAGGCTGAGGTACACTGCGGCATCCATTGGTGTGTACAAAAGCCGAATGGCATGTGGGACAGATTGGGTCAGTCTGCTGCACATGCTGGCATGTGCACATGTTAAGGCTCGGGACAGGACTGGTGAGGGTATTTGGGGGTCACTCTGACTGGGCTGCGGTTTCCACTGGTGTACATGAGGGCCACGTGTGTGGTGGGCAGGGTCTCAGCATCCATTGGTTTGCAAAGAGATGGGGCTGGAGACAAAACTGACCCAACAATTACAACCACCAGTGTGTTTATAGGCTGATGTGGTGAGGGACCGAGTCAAACCCCACACTGTCGGACACACACAGGAGCCAAATCTGGGATAACCTCAGTTGAGGTCCCTATGGGGACTCTCCGGGCTGGACCGCTGGACTGAGTGATGACAAGTACCTGAGCGAGTGGAGAACCGAAAGTTAGACTCTGTCAGCCAGTGGACCTTGGAAAGGTTTGCTCATCTTGGAAACAAAAAAAATCAACAGCATTTCAGAACATTGAAAACCACTTGAGCAGCACCATTGGAGAATGCTCAACAACAGGAACCATGGAATGACATCAGGCGGCTGCACGCATCCCTACTTAGAACGGGGGTTAGGACACTGGGACAGGTTCTCCTCTTCTGCCCCCACCCCGCCCCAGATACAGGAAGAAGAAAAAGAAAAGTGTAAGAAATGGTCTCATCCAACTTCTCCTATTCCTCAGCAATTTCCACATGGGCGAGCACACTTCTTAAAACATCATAAAAAGCGAGACAAGAGAGTGAGTCCGCTATGGTGAACAGGAGTGCTAAAGGCTGCTATGTTATTCAATTCAGCAGTGCCCAGCCTGTGTGCTGGGACATGCAGGAACTCTTACAAGGAAAAAGCTGATACACAGATCCAAACTGACAGCCAGGGTCAGTGAGACAGGTGTGTGGGACACACCTGGGAACCCAGGAGCAGCCCCCATGCAGAGACAGCACCCCAAGATGCACAGGCACCAAGTGGCCATGCAGGAAAGACTGCTGTTGCACACGCAGTGGCCACAGGGACGATGACCTGAGACCTCACACGAAAGGTGCTCGGTATGTGTGGTGGGCAGAGAAGCCAACAGCAGACACTCAGCACGCAGAAAACCACACACAGGAGAGCAACGTTCACGTTGGGAACCCAGCCGACAGTGCAGCGTGAGCAAGCAGGATCCCCAAAGGGCATGCTTGGTGAGCCTGGACCTCAGCCAGTTGAAAGTCCTTCTTCATCCATTTGGGAGAAAGTATCCACAGGCCACACAGCCAAGAATGAGTGAACATGTCGGAGGCACAGAGAGCTGTGGCAACACAACAGTCTCAGTGTCGCCAGTCTCCCTAGGAAATAGGGCAAAGACAGGAGAGATTGTGGCTCTCGAGAGCACAGTGGGACCAACTGAAAAGCAGTGTGGCTCAGCAGACAAGTCCTCCCCGTGAGCAGCGGCATCCCACATGGGTGGTGCTTCCTCTTCCTGCCGCTCCACTTCTGCTCCGGCTGCCTGCGTAGCCTGGGAAAGCAGCGGAGGATGTCCCAGGGCCTTGGGCACCTGCCCCACATGGGAGACCCAAAGGAGGATCCTGGCTCCTGCTCCTGACTTCACCTCAGCTCACCTCTGGCCGCTGTGCTATGTGGGGAGTGAACCAGCAGGTGGAAAATCCTCTCTCGGTCTCGTTCTCTCTAGAAATCTCCTCTGTGGGTAATTTAATGGCTCTTGCAGAAAGAAAACTGGCATAATGCCAAGGTCTGCCTAGGCTGCAGCAAGGAGGAGAGGAGACATTTCCTGCATGTGGGAATGAGACCTGTTGGTGTCAGGATGGGCACTAGCATGCAGCCTCTTCACTCTAAAATGCTTCCCCGACTCAGGCCTCGCCTGGCTGCTTGGCATTCTGTGCACAGAGCTGGGAATGGTGGCCCCACAGAGGCATACATGGGAGAGTCCTTCGCCGCCTCAGTCTCACTTGAAAGAGTGCCCTTAACCCCGGCCACCGCAAGTAAGATCCTCACCCCACCCAACGCTGCCCCACACGCGTATAGCATGAACAGTGTGATCTCACAGCAGCTGCACAAAATGCATGCTCAGTATATGGCCACCGATACCGGCCTTGACGGCCACAGATGTGGCAGTGTGATTGGAACATGGCTGTTGTGTGCCTGCAGACACAGGAATGCAGGGGTCACCTGCTGAGGCGTCCGAGTGCTGTCTGTGTCAGCAGCCCGGGGCCGATGTGGAATAGTGGGGTGACGGGGTGAAGGGTGCTAGGAGTGGTGTTGCACAACTCTCCATGAGTACAGAAATCTCTCCAACACTTAGGCCAACAGAAGTGGAAATAGTGAGCACATCATGACTAAGCTCACATGAAAGCAGATGCAGCTAGCAGAGCAGTGCTGTCAGAGTAACTCTGAAAGGCTAGTGTTTAAGGAGAATGGCTGTCATAGAACAAGTAGGTTAGCGAATAAAAAGCAGAAAATGACATACTTCACTGCTGTGAGAGGGAAAACCTGACCACACACACAGGCAGAGCAATTGCTGATCGACTTACTGATGGAATTGGAGCAGGTTGCGAGCGGAGCGCTGAGCTGTGCTAGCTGTAGTTATAGCGCCATGCTCGCATTGTGCAAGTGCACTGAATGCTCAAGGTAGGGTGGTCTACTTTTCTGCAGCCTGTGGGGCTGTCATAGCCAGGACCTTGAAGAAACCAGGCAGCAGTGGAGACTTCCAAGATGAAGGCCACATTCAGGAGTGCATGTGACTCGATGGGACTCACGTCCAAGTGTCCAGCCATGATTCTCGGCCCTTCTTGCCTTTTGTGGGTGAAGTCTACAGCCGAGGTTCTAGGGCAGTTTTAGGAGGCACACACATGTAGTGACCAGTAAGTAGCAAGTGTGGGATGTGGTCCCCAAAGTCAGCAGCAGCCTATCCAGAGGGAACTGACCACCCCAGCTAAGGGGGCAGGTTTCTGACAGGTTGAAGGGCTGTCACAAGCCAGCATGGGCTGGTCAGCTAGCTAAGAGGGCATGTTTCTGATAGCTCCTGGACATAGCTCCTGATAGCTCTGTTGTGGACAACACAACAGACATACGCTTGTCAGATGGGCAATGAAGGAAGCTAACTGACTGCTTCTAGTCCTCAGTTCCTTCTGTGTTATCAAGGCAGCCAGGCCTGGAGTCGTTCATGCGTCTGTCGCTGATGGTCAGTTCCAGGCTCAAGTGTTTGTATTCTACACTCTAGTTTTCAAGGAGGCTTGCAATTTTGTCTCATGTTGGACTGTGGTCAGTCTGATGCTGAACTCTGTTCAGGTGGCCTTGGCTGCCTGAGGCCACTGGGCAAGGCATCAAGAGGAGACCCGTGCTTGTTGGAGCCCGTGTTGGAATGGTCCCTCCTGTGCATGCTGGGAGGAGGGTGGCAGGCAGGGCTTAGGAATATTTGCGTGTGGTTGAGGAGCTGGAACGCTGGGCCAAAGGACGTGGAAAGGCCCGTGTCCTGGAGGAGTCTTGCCAGTTGCAGAAACCAACATGAGTCCTGTTCATGGGGCACTCCTCCTCCAGCTTGGCATGGTCTCTGGGACACAAGTGAAGCCTGGCTGGTGATCTGCATGTAACCCCGGAGCTGCTCTCCTATTACGGCCACACAAATGGCCAGTGTGTTGCATTTGTGCAACTACTGTTGTGCAGGGCCAGAGGCAGACACAGAGGAGGCAGTGTGCATAGCGAGTTTTCTGCAGCAAGCATCAGTCTCACGGTAATCCGACCCTGGGGAAGGCAGTCATGTGACAGCTGGTGGAGGAGAATGCATGCATGACAAATACAGACAGCAAGTGTGGCATCAGTGATTTCCATGTGCTGTCTTTTTCTCTTTTTTAGGCTTGAACGCTCGTGAAATGCTGATTATCAAGAACTGTACATACAACTGCTCATTTGTATATCCAGCTCAACAGCCTCCAGAAGCACCAGAAAAGATAATGTAACCAATTCTTTCTATTTCGTCAATGTTGCAGTAGCATGACCTGCAATGAAGGAGGCCCGACCAACCTGGAGAGGGACATATCGCCGAAGACCACCGAAGAGCCTCTGCCAGCCCACGCTGTGAATACCCAGTCTTCAAAGGTTTTCCTCAGTTTCTTGTACATCATAGTCAGACGCATCCTGACTGAACCACCCTTATGTGGGGAGTCCAGTCATCTCTCTCTTTCATAGCATCACCCTTGTGTGAGCCAGAGCCATTGACCCAGTGGGCTCAGTTGGTACATTTCTGTTTTATGCCAAGATGAAATAAGAAAAAGCATTGTTTGCTCAGCCTGGTCATGTTGGTTTGTGCCGGAGTCCAGCTCCAGCTGAGTTCGGAACTCGCGAAGGGTGCATGGATGAGGCGCAAAGAAAGAGACGGACCACTAGGAACTCTTCATCATCATAATGGACCACGCACAAAAGCTGTCTGCTTTATTTATACAAAATCAGTCAAACTCTGGCTCAGGCTTTTTACATCATGCTCAAGCGGGGGTTTGTAAAGATAACTGCCATTTGTTTCACCTAAGGCTAGGTTGATATTCACCTGGCACCTGGCGCCTGGCTAGGAAAAGGTTATCAATAGATGATGCATATCAGTCAGTAGCACATTCCTGCCACAATTACTTTACAGCTAGTTCTTGAGACAGTCAAGGAAGGAAGAAGGAAAGAATAGATTCCCACTACACCTGAAGACAGAACTCCGTTGATTAGCATAGGATCAAAAGGGGAGTTAGCACCAGTGATTAGCATAGGATCAAAAGGGGGAGTTAACACTCTTGATTAACATATTGCCACAGGACGCAGCCCTAACAGCGATAATAGCTCTTTGGCTAAAAACGGCACTAGCAACATTAGCTTCTAAGTTCCTATTGACGTTTAACAGTAACTCCGCAGAAGCAGGCAATGCCTAAATAAATTACAGAATTCTCAGTGGGGTTGTCTGGTGTCCATGCAAAGGGAGGCAGAGCCGCATTCAGGTGTTGTAGAGACATCCGCCAGGCCTTGCCACACAGCGGCAAGTTCCTTGCGACCTTGCCTGCATGGAACCATACTCTTCACACCTTCCTGTCTTCCACCCCCATCACACGGACTCCAGCAGGTTTGTTTGCTTGGGCAACGTTGGGATGGGTCCCCTGCTTACCTCTGTTCATGGGACCCATACCGGACCAGACACCTGGGAATTCCCTTGGAGTTTGAGTGCTTGAAGGGTTTTTCTCCCTACCAGAAACACCTTGGGTCTTTGAAACTGAGAGATTCTTTTCCTCCAATGGCAAAACACTTTAGGGGCTCAGCTTCCAGTAGGCTGGAGGAGAGGCCGCAGCCATGGGCAGAGCGTCGCCTTGAGGACACCTAAGGTTCTGTGCATGGTTTTGAGTTCTTGGGTCAGGGCCTGGTGGAAGCAGAGGGGAGAACTGGCATGGAGGTGACACCTGGCCCAGACAGACAGGAGAGCTGCAACATCTTGCACTCTTGGAGGGTGAATGGTCCTGCAGGAAGCAGACTGCTCTCAGAACTCAACATGGCCCTGCTTCACATGGGCCCTAGGTGCTTCCCAATGATTGGCATGTGAAAACTGATGTGTGCTTTTTGGCGTGCACACTGTTCTGGCTCTAGTGATGAGGAACTGTGACTTCCCCTTCCTTAGAAAGGCTTGAAGTGGCCCGGGAGCCCTCCACAATTCTTTTTTAATTTTATTTTTTTTTTTTTTTTATTGGAAAGGCAGATATACAGAGAGGAGAGACAGAGAGGAAGATCTTCAGTCCGATAATTCACTCCCCAAGTGAGCGCAATGGCCGATACTATGCCGATCCGACGCCAGGAGCCTCTTCCGGGTCTCCCACGCGGGTGCAGGTTCCCAAAGCTTTGGGCTGTCCTCGACTGCTTTCCCAGGCCACAGGCAGGGAGCTGGAAGGGAAGCGGGGCTGCCGGGATTAGAACCGGCGCCCATATGGGATCCCGGGCATGCAAGGTGAGGACCTTAACCACTTGTGCCACCGCGCCGGGCCCCCACAATTCTTGATAACAAGCTGACTTGAATGGCTACCACCCCTCTCATTGTGTCTATGGTCCGTATTGTGGAGGGCTCAGACACTAAAGTCCCTGTGTTGTTCACCTCCTCTCCCTGGTCTTTCTGTAAGTCAGTTCACCTACTAGAAATAGTACCAGGATAAAGTTCTGCAGAGTGAGTAATTCAGGCACAGAATTGCTGTTTCATTCCCAAGGCTTCAGATCTGTTGTGATCCCCAGAATTAACCACAGCAGATGCACGGGGACTCCC
>NW_024466261.1:0-1866 GCF_017591425.1 Ochotona curzoniae | reverse complement strand
TTTTTTACTAATGTGGAAGAAAATAGTGACTAATGATGCAACCCAGATATCTGATGTTGATTGCTATGTCTGAAATCATGGGATGGGTTATTAATTTTATTATCAATAAATCATAATATATGCATAAACATAACATATAAATATAATAATACACAATATGTTATATATGATAATGTAACAATGCAATAACTAATATTAATAATTAATTTTAATTTATTAATAATTTGGGTTTAGGACTTTCCAAGCAGTTTGGATGTAGAAATAAAAGATGACATTTCATATGCAAAGTCACAGCCACCAGCCTACAAAAATTAAGAGGTTGACAAGAGTGCAAGTAGCAGAAGATTTTCACTTAAAGGGTTATTTAACATAACATTTTTATTGCTTAATTCTGTAATGCAAAACATGAATGGTAGGGATCACAGAGATTTGTATCCGACATATTTTTACCTGGAAGAATCTACGACCTAGACGGATGATGGTGTTAACCCTCTTGTCACAGAAAACTGTGGATTGCTTTTTCCATGTAACAGTAGTGAAGGAACTGCTGGGAGCCTGTTTTTGAGGAGCGCTTTGGGCCTGAAGCAAACAAGAGAGGAATGCTTTGGCCCTACTGCCACATGTGGTCACAATAACTACAATGGGTGAAATCCAAAATTGAGAAAAAATATTCATTATACAAAATAAGTCTGTGCTGAAATGTTGTGTGCCTCCCATAAACAGTTGTATTGTTTGAAAAATAACAGAGTAATTTTTTTGATAGACATGAAAATTGAAAATTTACTTGGTTTTTCTTTCATTTTTCAAGAATTTTGAGTCTCTCAGATTGAATTATTTTGTAAGTTAAGCAAAGCTGAAAATGATACCTTGTCCTACTGAAAAATATCAATATAACATTTTATAAGCTCTTCTTTGAAATAGAATAATGGAAGCAAATTTAGTTCTCGTTCCAATATACCTTTAGAAGGGTTAGAATGGCCACACTCAACTCTGGAGAATGACATTTAAATTACTTTTCTAAATTACTTTTCTAGTGGAATATATATATTTCAGCTTGAATACAGAAGTACACAAGAAAATACACTCAGATCATTTCAAAGGACTTTGGGTTAGGTTGTTTGCTCATAGTCTCAGCAAACTGGAACTCTACGTTACCATCCAAGAGCTCTCTCCAAGCTCAGGATCTTCCTACAAGTTCCTACACAGCCATGGTAGAATTCAACTTACAAGGCTGACATCTTGTTTTCCATATTGCTTATTGGTCAAAAGCCAACTCAATACCTTGAAACGGCCCCCAAGTCCCTCTATAGACTCTCTCACAATGCATGATCATTTATTTCTTCCATGGAAACAGAAGGACGTTTTCCAGTTTTAAAGGCTTGACTCCTGGGTCAGGGCCAATTAGAATACTTGCCCCTTGGTTTAATCTATGATAAGTGATTAGAAACTTAACTTGTATTTGTATACTCCTCCTTGTGACATGTAGGGCATTTCTGTCATTAAAAGCCCATCGTATGCATAGGTCCTGTTCACATTCAAAAGAAGGTCATTATACAGAGTATGTGTCATTACAGATCATCTTTCAATCCTGACCATCACTGTGGTTTGGCACACAGTTCCAAGAGAATTAAAATTTGAGGAGCAGTCAGTTATATAATAACTATGAGGAAAACATTCTAGCAGAAGACACAACTTGAGCAAAAGCGTCTGTGACAGTTATCTTACGCTTAAGTTACCAAGAAAAGCAAGATTATCTGAGGTTGGACAGGAAGTGCTTGATCATGGAAGATCTTGAAGAGCATGTGGAGTTTAAATTAAATGGTAAATAATACGGCGATATTCTATGAGTCTTGTGGAATTTAAATT
>NW_024466260.1:0-7063 GCF_017591425.1 Ochotona curzoniae | reverse complement strand
CCCAGGTTTTCCCATTCAGGCCATTCCCAGAGCCAGATCTCACACATGCCAGCAGGTGCTTGCCCCTTAAACAGCATGGCCTGCCCCATCTGTTCCAGTCTTTGTATGAGCTGGTGCGGCCCGGCTCACCCAACACACTGTTTTAGGATGCTTGTGTGGTTGCTGCAGTCTGGACCTGTCATGCTTATTCCCAGCCTCAGTACTGGTGAGCATCAGTGCCCAATTTAATGTGACCCATTTTCTATCTGATACGTGCTATCAGGTATTGGGATCTAGCCCCACCATGCAGGCCCCCAACCATAGCTTGCATGTGTGCTTGTATGTGGTGGTCAGCCATCTTCCATGCCCAACCCAGGACTCCTATGTGGGCTGGTGTATCAGTCTGACCCATAACAATCTTCAGGTCTCTCCCCTCCAAACCACCAGGTCTCAACCGCCTTGTTTACCTGCAAATACAGAGACCCTGTCATTGGATGTCCCTCAGGATTCATTCTTCATCTGCATGTACAGTGTCCTTATCCATGGATATTCCCAGGCAGTAATTCCATACCCCCAGGACCTCAGAGCTCACTGCCAGGTGGCCAGCAGACACTTCATTTAATTTCATTAGGTGCTTCTAAGGGATTATCGTAAGTGATGAAACTAAAATTTTCAAGAGACAGACTAAGAGATCTTGGAAAGTGGTCAGCTTATTCACAATGCCTGCACGGCTAGATTAGCACAAGGATACAATGTAAGGATCTGCTGGACTCTGATTGCAGAACTTGACTCTGTAGATCTAAGGTGGGCCTTGGGAAAGGAATGTTACAACATGTCTAGTGATTTTTGCCAGTGGTGAAAGTAGATCTGCTTCCCTAACATACTGACTTGGAACTCCTCACTATAACCTACTGTGGAAATATGGAAGTTTACCCATTTGATCCTATATTCACGTTAATGGGTTTCCTAAGGTTGGTTTAAAAGAAAGGGGGACGAGTCACAAAAGCATTGTACATCTTAGTAAACTCCATATATCAAAAAAAAAAAAAGGACTCATTAACAATGGTGCATAGGAGCTATTCCTTCTAGAGCCATGTTAGGACAGATATTCCAAGTGCTTTACTGCTGTTATGTCTTCCAACAGGTACCAGTTAGGCACTATCATTATTTCTGCTTCTTTGATTTGGAAACTGGGCAGTGCTAGAATGTAAGGAATAATTTGGCTTTAGGAACTATTTTGCTTCAAAATTACTATGACGAGTTTTGAAAAATTCATGAAGAAAACGGAATTAAAAATCATATGAATTTTCCATGAGATTATTGTAACCTTTTTATTCAGAATGCTCTCTCAGAGTCATATATATGTCCATATCTCAGGTAAATTGTGACTTTGTGAACCTAGTCAGCTTTCTTTTGGAGGATGCTCTGTGATGTGGTGACGGTTACCAAATGGGCTCCCAGGGACTTAGAAAGATGATTGTTCATGAGTGCTTCAAAGTTAGGCTCAAGAGAAGCAGAAGAAGAAATGGATCAGTGGTTCAGTGGCCTGCTAAACACTGTAGGTTTCAATCCTTCTCCCTCGGTCATTTTTATATTTTGTAAATATAGGTCTGCAAATCTGTATCATATAAAATTTTCTTTTACATAGGGAAGTAACAAGGTAATAACTTACTAAGTTCAAAAAAAAAATAGGATAGGGAAATGTCCTGGAAGCAAGGATAATGAATTCAACTTTATTAAAATGCTTTTATTGAAACTCAATTAATAAAATTTATTATACCACCCTCCAAGTGGGTTTCATTCTTTGCCATTCATTCTAAAATTCTGATTTGTCATTTTTCTTCTCATTTGGCTAGAATCATTCCCTCATCTATCCTTTTTCAACTGTTACATTGGTTAGAGCATGCCTCGTTAGTGTGTGCTTTCTCAGAACCAACAAGCTGTTGTTACAAAACAGGAGATTCATGAATATTTATTGAATTACAGTACGTGCTGATTAAAAAAATATGCAAGACAATAAAATGTGAATTGTCAACCCCTAAGTTGTGTACAATCCACCCTGATCTCAGACAGAACTGTTACTCAGTTTTTAAATATTATCTTTAAATTTATTTGATGGACAATATGCACCTCTTTGTTGTTTTGTTCCCTGAATGTCCCAGATCACCAGAACTGAATCAGATCAAAATCTGTATCAATACAGATTTCCTGCATGGGGGAATCAAGTTACTTTAGACATAGCCAGTTACCTCCCAAGAAGCTGGAATCAGGAACAGAACAAAAGTTTTTTGCTGGATCTTGAAGGAAGCTCATTGCTTAAGAAAGAATAACAGTGTCAAAACAGACACTGTCTTAATGCAGGAAATCTGAACCCTGCAGCTGCTACATATGCACTTGTGAGAAGGTTTACTTTACAAATTAGATGCAATACTACCTTAACAATTCAAAGCATGAGATATACATATATACTATAGAAATTCTTTAAAATACATACATTTTCTATTTCTAGTATGCCTGACTTGTGAATGTTTTCTGAAATTCTACCTCTGCAAATCCCTTGACAGTAGGGAGTGGAGGTTAGTTGGTCATTCAACTTCATGACTTTTCTTCCTGAAATGGTCCACCAATAAGATAATCTTATTTGTAGTGTGTACATGGAAGATTATAAAATTCAATGAGAATATCTGGAGGAACAGACTTTCCCGATGCAATTTTGTTGCTGTCTAGTCTCTTTATTTGTACGATGTGTTTTCTGTCTCTATTTTTTCTCTTATTTATTTATTTTTCTCTGGCTAATATGGCAAAGTCATATTGTCGGATAAGAAACAATAAACCTTTCTTATAACTGTGCAAGCATTTCAACCATCTGCCCCTCCAAGTGATTGGATGACGCTTTTCAAACCAGCAGAGCGTGGCATGAAGTACACCTATCCAAATTAGCCCACTGCAAATATAAACAGAGAGGTTCTAAATGTTGCATTTGATAATTTTCTCTGTAAATTGCTCTTCATATGGATGCTTTGCAGATGGTGATCAAAAATGCACTTTCTGCTACCTGGGGAGTTAGAGCCCCTCACAGCCGACCAGTGTAATCTGGTCCCAAGAGACAACAGCACTCCAGAGGGGCATTGCCACACTGGCTACCTGCTTCTGCTTGTCTTAGCAACAATGATCACCATATGTGAAGCTGCAGGAAAACAGATGCTGTTTTTCCATTTGTGAAATCAAGTTGTTGGAAAGTAATCAGGTTTCTAACATAAGAAAGCTCAACTAATCAACCTATAGAGGCAGTGTGAGGTTTCTCAGAAATATTTGACAACATTCCCCAGTATTGATGATTAGAAACATGTATGGAATCCTGGTTCCAAAGTGATAATCCTTCTCTCATGTTTGTGTTGATGGCTTTATTTTGATTGCTGAGAGTAGAGTCCCTAAAGGAAACATGTAATCTCTCCATTTGTGCGAGAGACTTCAAAGTAATCTCTAGGCAAAGGGTAAATTTTCGGTAGCCTCTTATTTTATCAATTATTAAGTATTAAAGATGAATTATTTCTCCCCTTATGACCAAGAAGAGGAAATAACACAACTCTTATTTTTCAATTGAAAAGTGAAGCTTTTGCAAGAGCTAAGGTTCAGTGTTACGTGATCCAGTACACCTTACTCTTACTTTTTTTTTTTTAAGATTTATTTTTATTGGAAAGTCAGATATACAGAGAGGAGAGACAGAGAGGAAGATCTTCCTTCCATCCAATGATTCACTCCCCAAGTGAGCACAACGGGCCGATACTATGCCGATCCGAAGCCAGGAGCCTCTTCCGGGTCTCCCACGCGGGTGCAGGGTCCCAAAGCTTTTGGGCTGTCCTCAACTGCTTTCCCAGGCCACAGGCAGGGAGTTGGATGGGAAGCGGGGCTGCTGGGATAGAACCGGCGCCCATATGGGATCCCGGGCTTGCAAGGCGAGGACCTTAACCACTTGCACCACCGCGCTGGGCCCTACTCTTACTTTTACCATGTATTTTGAGTAGACAGTCTGATGATAAGCAATGTCAAGTTCACCTCCAAGGAACCTGGCCTCTAATTCTTGCTGCCAGATTGTATTATAGCCTGACTTTGGATTTTTCTATAAAATCCAAGTAATAGTACATAGAATGTCCTTAAAAGAAAGACAGACTTTCTTTAAATTGGAAAAGCAAATTTAGAGAGATGAAGAGACAGAAAGCATTTCCATCTACTGGTTAACTCTCTGGCCACAACAACCAGAGTTGAGCTGATCTGAAACCAGAAGCCAGGGCCTCTTCCAGTCTCCCACGTGGACTTGCAGCGTCCCAAGAAATTGGGCCCTCCTCCGCTGCTTTTTCAGACCTCAAACAGGAAGCTGGATCAGAAGTGAAGCAGATGGGATATGAACAGGTACCTATCTTTGATGCTGGTACTTGAAGATGGAGAAGCAGCCTCTTGACACATAGAGTTGATCCCTCAAAAGATAGCAGATTTTAAAAGTTTAAAATATATACAGAAATTCAAGATTTGAGTAATCTCTGATTACCTTATTCTTTTTTTTTTTTTATTGTTGCTTACACTGTATTATGTAGTACAGTTTTATAGGCGCTGGGGATTCCCCCCACCCCTCCCCATATCCCTCCCCCCATGGTGGATTCCTCCACCTTGCTGCATAACCATAGTTCAAGTTCAGTTGAGATTCATTGCTTGCAAACACATGCCTAGCATAAAGTTCAGCGTCTTATTGTCCAGATAAGTTCAGTGGCCTCCTGGGGAGACCTTCTATGGTCTGAAGATAGGTCTAACAGAGCAAAGATCCGGTCGGTTAAAAGCCCCAACAAGGCCTCAGTATCAATATACAACATTATGGAATTAATTGACATAGTATTGGGTAAACAATATGTTAAAAATAATGCAAGTTCCATTCTTCGAAACATCTGGGTTGAGACAGCATCAATGACACGTTCAAAAAATAACAAACAACCAAACACTAAATTACAGGTTAAATCAAGGCAAACATGTGGTATCTAATCTTTTGGGATTCGCTCATTTCCCTTAGCATTATAGTTTCCAGTTGTGCCCATTTAGCCACAAAGAACTGCATTTTGTTTTTTTTAATAGCTGAGTAGTATTCCATGGAGTAGATGAACCAAAGCTTTCTTATCCAATCTTCTATTGATGGGCATTTCGGTTGCTTCCATGTTTTTGCAATTACTGATTGTGCTGCAATGAACATAGGGATGCATGTTGGTTTGTCGTAAATCAGGTGTTTTGGATATATTCCTAGGAGTGCTATTGCTGGGTCATATGGCATGCAGATTCCGAGTTGTTTGAGTGTTCTCCAGACTGATTTCCATAAAGGCTGTACCAATTTGCAGCTCCACCAGCAGTGGAGTAGGGTTCCCTTTTCCCCGCATCCTCGCCAGCAAGCGTCGTTGGTGTTCTTGTTTATGTGGGCCAATCTTACTGGTGTTAGGTGGTACCTCATCGATGTTTTAATTTGGATTTCCCTTATTGCTAGGGAGCTGGAACATTTTTTCATATGTTTGTTTGCCATTTGGACTTGTTCCTTTGTGAAATGTTTGCCCATTTCCCTTGCCCATTTCTTGAGTGGCTTGTTTGTTTTGGTTTTTTGGTTGTTTTGAAGTTCTTTGTATATCCTGGAAATTAGCCCCCTATCGCCTATATCGTGTGCAAAGATCTTCTCCCACTCTGTGGGTTGCTTTTTTACTTTGTTGATTGTTTCCCTTGCTGTACAGAAGCTTCTTAGTTTGATGAGGTCCCATTTGTTTATTCTGTTCTCAACTGCTATTGCTTTTGGTGTCCTTCTTAGAAAGTCGGAACCTACTCCTAGGTCTTGCAGTGTATTTCCTACATTTTCTTGCAAGAGTTTGAAGGTTTCTGGATGTAGGTTTAGGTCTTTTATCCATGTAGATTGGATCTTAGTGTATGGTGATAGATGTGGGTCTATCCTTTTGTTTCTACAGGCTATCAGCCAGTTGTCCCAACAACATTTACTAAAGAGGCCTTCCCACTTGATTACCTTATTCTTAAAATGGGTCTGGCCACTCTGGTATTTTAATCCAGGATATTCAACTTGCTGAACTGTCTATACCCTGAATGATTAGTTACCGGAGATAACTAATAAATCCACTGAAATACGTCTGCATTTATTATAGATGCTTAAGTTGCTAGTAGTTCAGAAGACAGTGTACCTACTGGGAGTTAACAGTTGAGCTGTATTTTGAAATACAGAAACTCAGCAAGATTAGAGTATTTCTGCAGAAAAAGAATAGGTCATGCGGGATGGATAGCATGATGATAAAACAGACCATGCTATTTACAAGTGAGAAAGTTTAGGTTAGCTCGAGAAAATTGATGTTTCATTAAAAAAGCAAAAAAGAAACGGTAATTAAGCTAAGGCCAGCTTTCAACATAAACTAAGGAAATAAGAAGTGAATCAAAGCAATGGGAGGAAGATTTAAGCGACTGTTAGCAGCTAAGTTCAACCTGGAATTTAGTGTGTAGTGTACTTTGAACCTACTGGGAGCTAGCAGAGTGGGTGCACATCACAAAGAGAAATGAACTGTGATAAAGAATTTTTCAGTCCAAAAGGAAACACCTAAAATGTGAAGCAGTCATAAAATATGTACCAGGATACAATTAAGCGCATATAAGCAATTAAATTGTATGATACCAATTGCCATTGGACTTTGTAAACTGTAAATAATTTTTACAGTATTAATCTCAGCCTCTCAATCATTCAACAATCAACTCTTTGAATTAAATAGGAAATGTAATGTATCTCAAGGAGTTATATGGGCATGAACTAATGATTTAGGACGTAAGATCAGATATCATGGTGTCTCAACTCTTTGCAGACTGATACACAGGAGTTTAAGGGAAATGACCAGTCTTTGGGCCCACCTTTTTTAGTTTCTCTAGGTACTCATGATGGAAGGAAGAAAAGTTATTTTAGTTTAACAGTCCATGAAATAGCTCAGTACTTTTGTGAAGAAAACATTGAAATAGAAATAAGCAAATATTTAATAACCAGGGATGGTTAATACTAATAAGTACTACA
>NW_024466259.1:0-11952 GCF_017591425.1 Ochotona curzoniae | reverse complement strand
ATCTGAAGGGTCTAATGGTCCAAAGACCTGGCCATCACACACTGCTTCCCAAGAATGTCAGCAGAGAGCTGCTTTGCAAATGGAGTAGCCAGGACTCAAACTGATATTCGTCTGCATTTTCTGCACAACAGGCAGAGGAATCGCTCCACGGCTCTGGACTGAATACATAAATCTTGAAACAAGAAAAAACATCCTAATAGGTGAATAAAACGACCCAACACATGGACCACCACCTAAGCCCACCATCTACATCTATACACTGGCAGATGCTCTGTGCTAGGACCTTCATCTGTGATGTCACCACCTTGAACCCTCAGCCACCATGACCCTGCTAGAGTTCTGGTAGCTCAACACATGAAAGGAACTGACTTGGCCAGAGTCTGACAAGGGCCAAGGGTGGAAGACAAAGCTACACCAGGACAGTCCATGCTGCACGTGTGGGACATAAGCAAGGACATAAGCAGGGCTGTGGTGGTCATGCTGTGTCTGTTCCACATCTCCCATCCTGGGGCAGGCACAGCAGGTGCTCTGGTGATGGAGTCACCACTAACAGAGACTCAGTGTCACCCAGCCCTGAGTGTCTGATAGCAGCACTGGGGAGGGGAGAGGTCAGGGTGCTAGGCATGGGTTCGAGGAGAAGCAAGGGTGGTGGGGGACAAAGCACGATCGTTACTTGATTGGTTCAGCCAGCACTCCACAACGTCAGTGACATCAAACCACAGCCAATATGATGAGTTGCTGGGGGTCAGGCGACGATAGCCCAGGTAGTGCCAGGAATTATTTCTGTGTTTCTAGAAGACAAAAACAGGGTCCTGAGATGGCAGAGACCCATCAACACACCACACTTCCCTTCTGCATCCCCACTCGGCCTCATCATCGGCTAACCTCTACCCCTCTACTCACACACACACACTTGTGCTGCATTCTAAGCTCCAGACTTACACAGTGCCCCCTAGATGACAGAACTAGGCTGCTTGATGCTGCGAATCTGCCACCACTACAGAGGCCTGCATGTGATGTTCTTACTCCTTAGACCACAGGCACCACTGCCAGCCTAAGCCCCTCCCACCAGCACAGCCTCCTAGGACAGGTACCTGGGGCCAGCATTCTGGGTCTGCAGGGACACAACAGGCAGATAAAACAGTCTGGGCTCTGAGAGCTCACTGCTATGTTAGACCTCATTCAGTGACCCCAGTGCTTAATAAATCCGAGAAAGGCACACGTGGGAACTTAGGAGTTATAAAACAATTCTATACAACTCCAGGAATATGGGAATGGCATGATGCTACAGAGAGCTAAGCCACAGCCGGTATTGCTAGAATCCCATATTAGGACCAGTCGAGTCCAGCTGTTCTACTTCTCATCCAGCTCTCTGCTCATGAGCCTGGGCATGCAATGGAATATGTGCAGCTTGTTCTGCTACACACATTGGAGACCAGGATGGAGGCCCAAGCTCCTGGATTGTGCCTGGCCCCAACCTGCACATTGTAGACATTTATGGTATGTACCAGCACAGGCACACTCTCCATCTGTACATTCCTGTCTCTCAAATACATAGTCAGACAAGAGAACTCCAGGGCTGGAGTTGTGGTGCAGAGGGTAGAGCTGTGGCCTGTGACTCAGGCATCCCCATGGACACAGTTGAAACACCCAGCTACTTACCTGTGCTCCAGCTCCCTGACAATGCCCCTGGGAAATCAGCAATAGATGGCCCAAGTTCCTGGGCTCCTGGCACCCATGTGGGAAACCCATGTGGCATTCCAGGTTCCTGGCTCTGGCCTGGCACAGTCCTAGTCACTGTGGCCATTTGGAGAGAGAAGCAACAGGTGCAAGATCTCTCTATCTATATTGTTACCTCCATCTCTGCCCCTACCTCTGTCTCTGTCTCTATTTCTGTCACTCAGAAACACTTTAGTTGTTCAAAGAAGGAAGTACATCTTTTCAGAAACCTCAAAGATTGTGAGTTACAACATAATATCCCTTACCTCTGTGATTTGGGAGCCATGAAAACATTTCCTGCTCATCCATTTACATGTTAAGCAAGGTGCATGTGGCCAGTGGTTTCTCTAGTGGCCAGATGGGTTCTAGAGCCTCCAGCCTCTCCAGAAATTGACTTCAGCTTTGAGACTCCTGTCATCTTTAAGGGTCCAACTCCTACAACCGAACCTTTGAGCACTGAAGCATCCTGTCAAGAGTTTGAGAGTCTGAAGTGCCCAGGAGTCCCTGCTCTGAGCTCCTGCACCCTCTGCAGGGCAGCACCTTCTTCCCACCCTGGCCTCAGCTCAGGCTCCCATCTCACCTCATACAGCGACACGATCTGCTCCGGGTGCTGCTTGCGACTGTACAGACGCAGCTGTGCCTGCAACAGCAACGATTGCTCAGGCATGGCTTCCTGGAGGTCTGTTTTGTTGAAAACCACATATATGCTGTGCTGGCTCTTTCTGAATTGGTTATATATTTCTAGAATGAAGAGCAGAAGGGGTGTCTGGGGACTGGCTGAGTTGGAGGCTTCAGAGTGACCCAAGCTGAGTGAGCCCAGAGGGTTGAATTTCAATTGCCACACTTAGCTGAGGGACCCTGGGGACAGTAGTGACCCCTATGCGTGGTCCCTGCCCTGAAGAATCCTTCCCAACACCCTGTCTGCATGAGGACCCCTCTCCACTTGCCCAGAACGGTGCTATACCTTGGGTGACTCCTAACTCCCAACACAAACAAATCTACTCTAACTGCTCTACCTTGAACCCATTCAGTCCCAAGGGCTCCACCTCCTCCCTCTGCACCCAGACTCCCTTGCCCATGTTGGTCCCCTCCCTGGAATGGACCAGCTCCCTTCCCAGCATTCTCAGATTCCTGGGATTCCATACTGTGATGTCCTGTCCTGGTGTGAAACACCACGAATCCCAGCAGACATCCTCAGCACCCCTTCCGGGTCTCTGCTTCCTCTCACCAGCCTCCCCCTTCCCACCTGCCTCATGCCCCTTTCATGCATTCATCACGAAGCCCAATGCCTTGCTCCCACAGAACCTGCAATCCCTCAGCTTCCTTACACCCTGGCGGTGGTTCCTCTGCTCCTGGCTCTATGCTGGGGTCCCTCATCAAGCTCTGCTCCTTCAGTCTTCCCATTTTGCAATCCCCAAACTCTGTGTCTCCTTTCTCCACTGACTCCCTTTACCAAAGCTTAAGGGCTCTGCCTGTCCCCACAGAGCAGCTCTCCTCTCTGCAGCTCACTCCAGCTGACCTTAGGAGCTCAAGCGCCTAAACATAGCACTGCCATCCACCACGGTCTCCCCTGGAACCTTACTCCCAGCATCTGCTGGGTCTTGTCCACTGCCTCACTGTCCTAGACCACACTGTTAAGGTATAGAGAGCTCAGAAATCCCCTTTGTTAGCATACCCATGCCTCCATGTTCCCTGTTCCAGAGGAGTGCCACTTCCTCCTACCAGTTGCTTCTGCCTTGCCCAGCAGTGCTCCCAGATGGCCCAACTCACCATTGTTGATGTCCACCATTGGCACAGGGGACACCTTATCTCCATAACTCAGGTATCATTGTTCCTGCTTCCTTCTTGGTCACACTGTTCCGGGTTCTGTTGCACAAGGAGGGCGCGTGCTCATGCTCCAGGCCAGTCTCCATGTCCCCCAGGCTTTGGGGACGAGTGAGCCCCAATTTGGGCGTCCACAGTAGAAGCCACAGCAGCGGCAGCATCTGTAGCCTGGAGAACACCATGGGGAGGCTCGGATGGAGGGATCGTCGGATGCACAGAAAGAAACCAGGCTGTGGGCAAGCTGTGGTACCAGCAAGTAGATGGACTTGGTCTCCAACAGGGGAGCTGGTTGGGTCAGACAGAGGCTGGGCAGAGCCTTTCTCTCAGAGAGCGTCTGGAATGGGAATGCTGAGGTGGCGGTGTTGGAGGAGGGTGGATTGGTGTCTCCAAACCCTGCCTCCCCTCTGACCGGCGTAGTGAGGCTCCCAGGTGCAGTGGAAAAGTTTCACAGCTTTGTGCCTTTTATCCCAACCCATCTGGCCCTCCTCCAAACCTGCTCCTGCTCCTCCCCACAGCCAAACATGCCACTCGCTTCACACTCTGGCCTCAGGCAGTTGTTTGGTGGCTCCTTTCTCTGCTCTGGTCCTGCCCTGACCACAGGTGGGCCTGAGCCAGGAATACCCCAGAATGGTGTCCCAGTTTCCCCCACTGAGGCACTGAGGCACAGCTGTCTGTCAGACAACCTTTGGAATACCGCATCCCGGATGAGATCCCAGTAAGAACCCTGGCTGTTCTGCTTCTCATCCAGCTTCCTGCTGATGCCCCTGAGAAGGCAATGGTCAGTGGCTCCAGCATCATGTGCTGTCCCTCGTGTGGAGATCAGGATGTGTTTTGGGGTGCCTCCCTTCAGCCTGTTCAGACCCTGCTATAGCTGCCTTGCGGAGTGAACGGGTAGATGGAAGATCTCTCTCTCATTTCTCTCTATCGTTCTTCCTGTCTCCTTCACTTTACCTTTCACATAAATGAGTGAATCTCCAGAGAATAAAGCAGAGTCTTAGAGACTCCTGTTTCAGGAGGTGGAGCCTAGGCCCTCCCCTTGAGCCTGGCTGGTCTTGGGACCTGGCATCTCACCCACAGCATGGTGCTGGATGTGACTCCCTAGGCTGGGTCAGAGAAGGCACTCAAGTCCCGTCTCAGCTCTCTCAGGGACTGTCACACTGCAGTGCGGAGAGGAGGGATGTGGAGAGAGTTACACGCAGGGAAGAGCCGAGTCTGTGGCCAACAACCGACCCAGGGTGCATCACCCATGAGGGGGGCAGCTCTTCCAGCACTCATCTGGTCTCTGTGTGCCTACAGCCTGGGCCAACACCTGACTTCTCATTCAGGAGTGACCCTGGGACACAGCCATCCAACTAGGCCGTGGACACATCCCTGACTTACAGGAAGACCATCAGAGATAAATTGTAAGTTGCTGCTTTAAAACATGTGTTTTGGGGCTGGTGAGGTGTCATTTCAGGCTAATCCTCCACCTGCTGGAGTTGGTATACCATATGGGCATTGGTGATCTCTCAGTAAACATACCCAACCTCCATGCGTCTGTTTCCATCATCACAGGACAGCAGATGTAACATGCCCCAGGTTGTACTAAGGAATGCATAGGAAAGGGCATAAGTTTACACAGAGCTGGTACAGCTGCATGCACAGCTTCGAGTCTCCAACTGATTTGGGCAGGTAAGCATAAGAGGGACAGGAGTGGGAGACCTTGGGGGTCTCTGAACCCACAGCACTGGGGCCTGGATTTTGGGAAGCTTTAGCAGCCAGCACTCAAGCTTGTTTTTTTTTTTTTTATCTTGAAATCTTTTTTTTTTTTTTTATTGTTGCTTACATTGTATTATGTAGTACAGTTTTATAGGCGCTGGGGATTCCCCCCACCCCTCCCATACCCCTCCCCCCATGGTGGATTCCTCCACCTTGTTGCATAACCATAGTTCAAGTTCAGTTGAGATTCATTGCTTGCAAACACATGCCTAGCATAAAGTTCAGCGTCTTATTGTCCAGATAAGTTCAGTGGCCTCTTGGGGAGACCTTCTATGGTCTGAAGATAGGTCTAACAGAGTAAAGATCCGGTCAGTTAAAAGCCCCAACAAGGCCTTTTAATACGGATGCCATGTCACAGCCTCTAGCTTGGCTCACTGTGCCACTATGCTAGCTTCATGCACCTGGGCTATGCAAGAATATTCTAGAATACGTCACGCTCATACCTATGCCATTCTTGGGCTTTGTCAGACAGGGCTTTATCAGACACTGGCGTCACAATGACGTCCAACACAGCTGTGAGCTCTCAGAGCCCAGGCTATCAGATGTCAGAGGCCAACCAGTGCATGTCCTGCTGACCCCACAATGCTGGCAGCCTGAGCCTGGGCTTGCAGCCCTGTGGTGGGTGTGGGTACACGGCAGTGAGGAGGATGGGTCCTGGGTCCTTCCCCACAGTGTCCACTTCACTTCTGGAATACTTACAAGGAGATCCTGAAACAGCCTTGGTATGTGGAGACATTGAATGGCTGATATGTGAACTAAGATGTGAAGGCATGGGGATGGGGCAGCGTGAAGACAGACTATTCTTGCCCTGGGTCCAGAGAAAAGACACCCAGACTCATCTGGGGACTAGAGCAATGTGATTGGACGAGGCTCAGAGGAAAATTACAATGGCCAGGTGTAGTAGGGAGCAGTGGGCAGAGAGGGGCACCAAGGGCCAGAGCTGGCACGTGGCAGGATCTCCCCTCTCTGGGGCTCTGCTGAGTCCAGGCACACAGCCCAGGCCTGCAGGCAGGAGGAGCTTAGACAAGATCACTCACTCCTTGGAAACCTCTGCATCACACATCTGTCCTATAGGAGGGCCCAGGTGTAGCTTTATCTCTCATCTTCATGGTCTGTGGTACCATGCACATATCATTTCCTGATTCTGTGTATGAGCTACCAGTGCTGTCCCATGGGCAAAATGGCCAAGGGGTAATGGCCACAAACCCCAGGAAGGGTCTAGGACAGAACATCCTGTGGTTTGGAATGGATGTGTCAAGAATGCCCCCTCCATGTATGTATGTTTCTTAACATTTCTTTCATTAATCAAGATTTAAGAAAAGTCTTTAGTCAACGCAATTTGACATTTTGACAGGCAGATATATAGAGAGAAGACAGAGAAGCAGAGAGAAAATCAATGAATCTTTCAGGTGTTGGTCCTCTACTGAATCAGGTGCAACAGCTGAGTCTGCTCCAGGCTGAGCCAGGAGCCTGGAACTGCACTCCGGCTCACAGCAGCTGGCGAGGTCCTGGACACACGCTAGCACTTGCACCAGCGTTCCATCAACAGGGACTTGGATCACAAGCGGCACTGCTGGGAACATGAGGAGTGACTCAAACATCAGCCCAAAAGATTTTGAGACCCCATCACCATTTTAGACCCATCACCACTTCAGTCATTTCCCTTAGGCTTTCAGTCCCATCAGGCTTGTGTTTTGATTTCTGGCCTTTTAGTTCCAAGCACAGTTTTGTTCCCTGACAGCCCTATGCACCTATCTCTTACAGTTCTGTATCGCTGGACCCCGCCTACTGCTGTAACCCCCAACCTCCACCCCTGTACTCCCAGTACCCACTCCGATGTTACAGATACCTTCCTCTCTCTCTCTCTCTCTCTCTCTCCTGCCTCTCTTTCAGCTCCCAGCTCTCCTGGCTCTCTGCTCTCTTGATTCTGGGCTCTCCCCACTCTGTTGCTGCTTCTCCAGGAAGCCATCTCCCTCTGCCAAAATAAAGGCCCTGGTCCTCGGCTCTTCCCAATGCCAGTTCTCATCTCTCATCTCTCTACTCACCACTGGCCTCCCGCAGAGCCCTCTCCTGTTACAGGGCAGGAGATCTCTTTCTCTCTGCCTTTCTCTCTCTTTCTCTCTCTTTCTCCCTCTCTTCTTCTCTTCCTTCCAATGGCCATCTTCTTCTGCCCTTTTGGCTCTCAAGTCCCACAGCAACCTCTCCTGCTCAAATGAAAACCCCCTGAGGGACTCACTGTGTCTGTTGCTTGATTTGTGCTGTGATTGACCAACAGGGACCCAAGCAAGGAAAGCCTATTTGAAGCAGCGAGAACTCGGTGAGAATTCAAGCAGCTCCATTCATTAAGATGCACATCAGGTTTGCATGTCTTAAAGAGGTTTATTTTTATTGGAAAGGCAGATCAGATTTACAAAGAGAAGATGAGAGAGGACTCAGCGTGTTGGCCTAGTGGCTAAATAAGCAAAATGCACATTCCGGGATCCCATAGGGGTGTATTCATGATCCCATCCAGCTCCCTGCTTGTGGCCTGGGAATGCACTAGAGGATGGCCCAGGGCCTTGGGACTCTGTACACACCTTGGAGACCCAGACAAAGCTCCTGGATCCTGGCTTTGGACTGGCTGAGCTCCACTTAGGGAAAGAACCAGTGGACAGAAGATCTTTTTGTCTTTCCTTCTCTCTCTTAATCTATAAATTTCCAAAGTTATTTAAAATAATAATAATTTTAAAAGATGATACAAAGAGAATGATTTTCCATCTGCTGGCTCATACCACAAATGCCCGCAATGGACAGAGCTCAGCCCATCTAAAGCCAGGAGCCAGGAGCTTCTTCTAGGTCTCCCATGGGGGTCCTGGGTCCCCAACCTCATGCATCCTCTCCTGCTTCCCCAGGCCACAAGCAGAGAGCTGGAAGAGAAGTGAGACTCAACCACTAACCATGTGGAGTCCTGGGGCTTGCAGGGTAAGGATGTAACCATTGATCCCTTGCACTCGGCCCAGGTCTACACTTTGGTAGCTATCTCTCAGAATGTGCTTTCTTCCTCAATATTTTATTTATCTATTTATTCGAAAGAGTTACAGAGTTGCGGAGATCTTGCATACACTGGTGCACGCCCCTCTGCTCCATCATGGGCTCGCTGGGACACTCCAGCTCTGTAGCCTCAGCTTCATCCGGGTCTCCCACATGGGTGGGGGTAAGGAGGGACAAGGGACCTGGGCCCCCCTTCCTCTGCTTTCCCAGGCCCTGAGCAGGGAGCTGGATGATCTCCAGGGGAGAAGCCAGACCTGACCCAGACCCCATATGTGATGCCCACGGAGCAGGTGGCATCTATTCATGCAAAAGCTTAGTGCTACCACAATTCATTTCATAGAGAATATCTGTTTATGTATAACATGTATGTGCATACAATATCCATTGTTAATATTTAGCATATCTTCTAGCTCATATGTGTATCAATAGCCCATTATATTTCTACATAATGTGTAGCATAATACCCATTTATACTAAATTGATATTATTTACTTAACAAGTTCTCTAATTTCCTCAAACTTAACTTATGTTTTATATGCTGTTATCATGCATTATTAGATGTAAGTATAACTATTCTAATCTATGATGTAGTGTATCTGCTTGATAATACAAAGATCTTTTATGTATATATGATACATTTTTATATCTACACCATTATAACTCTTTCATGTATATGATACACAATACTCATTTGCTCTTTTTTTTTTTTTGTATTAGAGATTTATTTTGTTTTATTTGAAAGTCAGAGTTACAGGGAGAGACACAGAGCTTCCATCCATTGGTTCACTCCACAAATGGAGACAAGGGCCAGAGCTGGGCCAGGCCTGAGCCAGGAGTTCATACTGCTCTCCCACGTGGGTGCTCAGGCACAAGCCCTGGGGCCATCTTCTACTGTTCTCCAAGCCTGGTGCAGGGAGAAGGATGAGAAGGGGAAGAGTCAGGACTGAAGCAGGTGCCCATATGGGGTGCAGGTGCTCAGTGCAGGAGGGAAGGCTTTACCTGTGACACCACACAGCTGGTCCCTAGAGTATCTACTAATATGTAACTATTTGAAAAAAAGCAATTTTTTATACGAGCTTGTTTTCATAATACACAGAAAATGTGTATTATAAAGAACTATGCAAATTTTAGCACCTGAAAAACTTTTGGGTTTTAATTGTAACTCTCGTAATTTTCTGAATCCCTGGTCCCTGTGTGGGTCCCTGGCTCCAGCCTCCCAAGGTCTGGAGTTTGCAGGCTGCCTCGCTGTGGTCATGATGCATGATTTGGAAGAGGGCAAGGTGCACCCATTGCCAGGATGACATTCAGCCCTGACTTGACAACGACCTCACTGCTGAGCCCATGGCCTGCCTCGATGAGGGGAGGGCCCTCAGCCCCTCAGCCCCTCCCTCCAGGGGGTGCAGGCACAGGGAGTAAGATGTGATGGTGAGAGAGCCATGGGGAAGGAACCAATCCCCAGCCCAGGAGCGCCCAGAGAGAAAGGCCAGGGCACCAGTGCAGCACACTCAGCAGGGAAGGGGTGGGGTTTCAAGGCCCTACTCAGCCACACACATTCTCACTGAATTCCAGAACTCTGGGCCCATACGACCTTCAGCTCTCTGAGCCACAGTACTCCAGCATCCCAGGACACTGCTGTCCTGGCCTTCCATCCCACTTACCAGCCATCCAGGAACATGGCTGCTCTGAACTCCCACAATACAACCCTCCATCCCAGCCCTGCCCACTGGCACCAGCACATGCAAGGTGCCACCTGGAGCTAACAGGACACCTGCAGCGCAGCGTGGAGCCCCAAGGCCTCAGGGTCAGCTTTTCCATTTTCTCTGCCCTCAGAGTGTCTGTTGGATAGCCACTGGCTGCTACCATTCATGGGCATAGGAACCCAAAACATACCATCTTCTAGTTCCAGGTTCCCCACACTGCAGCTTCCTCCTCCCCAAACGGCCTCACTGCCTGCCAGTCACAGACACTGACTCCTCAGATCTGGAATCCCAGCATTCAGAACGCCTCCCTACAGTCGAAGGCAGACACCAACAAGGCCACCTTGCCACATGCAACTCTTTCTGCCCAATTCACACCCTAAGCAGACAATCCCCTTAGGACTTAAATTGGATGCCTCCTAGGTCCCTCATTGTAGCGTGCAGGGCCCAACTCTCAGAAAAAAAAGAGGCCTAACCCAGGGAAGTCTCCCCAAGGTTTCTGCCAAAAGCCACAGAGAAGTGTCATGTGCTTACCATGGTCCATAAGTCTGGTACGGCTTCTTCAGGCGGTAGGTCACAAAGACCAGGAAGGGTCGGGTCTTGTGGTCATCGACAGGATGGTCACTATGGCTGCTGGGTGTGAGCCCTGCATGGTGGATGGAGCAGGGAGACAGGGCAGGTTTGGGATCACAGTGTCCCATACGTGCACACGCATGCTCACACCCAGATCACTGAAGCCGCGGGCTGGGTCAGCACCGTGTACTCACCACTGATGTCCATGTGGAGAACATTGTCTTGCTTCTCCCCAGAGCTTACGGCCCTTAGGCGGAAGACCTCGAATGGACCTGGGGGAGTGAGGACATGGATGCCTTTGATGCTGGGATCCCATTAGAGTACAACTTCATCTACCTCCCTCTTGTTTTTCTTTTTTTTTTTTTTTTTTTACAATTTCATAAAGATTATTTATTTAATTATTTACTTACTTACTCACTTACTTCTTACTTATATGAAAGGCAGGTATACAAAGAGAAGGAGAGATAGCGAGACCAAGAGAGATCTGCTGGTTTGCTCCCAAAATGGTTACTTTGCCCAAAGATGAGCCAATCTGAAGCCAGGAC
The DNA here is from genome assembly GCF_017591425.1 of Ochotona curzoniae. Taxonomy (NCBI): domain Eukaryota; kingdom Metazoa; phylum Chordata; class Mammalia; order Lagomorpha; family Ochotonidae; genus Ochotona; species Ochotona curzoniae. The sequence continues at coordinate 806 of NW_024466259.1, read as the reverse complement.
CAAGCAACAATTACTTGGTCTCACACATGGGTGCAAGGACCCACAGATGTGAGTAATCTCTGCTGCTTTCCCAGGCCACGAGGACTGAGTTGGACTCAAAGTGAAGTAGCCAGGACCAGAACCAGCATCCATCTGGGATGAAAGTGACACAGGAAAGCATTAGCCTGAAATGCCACTGCGCCATCCCCTAACCATTGCTTTATTAGAATGGCAGAGTTCTAGGCAAGCAAGGGAGACACAACTTCCAGCTGCTGCCGCTTCACTCCCCAAATGACCTCCAAGGCCATGGCTGCCCAGGGAAGGCCAGGAGCATCATCAGGATTTGCCAGCTTAAGTGCAGTTCCACTGTTCTCCCAGAGAGGGCAGCAGGGGGCTGGAGTAGAAGCAGAGCAGCTGACCATTGGACAGGAGTCCTTGTGGGATTCAGGCAGAGGCCCCCTCCTGTGCCAGACCTTCATGCTGGGCCACTGGCTGCTCCCCTTCTGATCCGTCTCCCTACGAATGTGCCTGGAAGAGCAGCACCATATGGTCACATGCTGTTCCCCAGTGGAATTCCTGGCTCTGGACTTGGTTTAGACCAAACCCAAGCCACTATGGGAGAGAACAAGCAGATGGAAGGTCTCAGTCTGCCTACCTCTTCCCTATGAAACTGCTTGTCAAATCAACCTTGATTTTAAATAGACAATTAAGTGACACGGGAGAGTGAGACAGAGAAAGATCCTCCATCCACTGGTGCTTCCCCCAAACATCAACAGCGGCCAGAACATGCAAACTGCTAGGCAGGTCCCAAGAGGGAGGCAAGTTTC
>NW_024466258.1:0-98132 GCF_017591425.1 Ochotona curzoniae | reverse complement strand
CATTAGCCCGGATCTCGTACGTTTGGCCCGTCCATGGCAATGGTGAGGTCCGTGTCCTGGCCTGCTTGGGTCTTCCAGAGGCTGCCTTATCCTTTGGGGGTGAGTAACCGAGGCGATGGGTAGGCCTCTTGGGACCATTGCGGGGGGCAGGTCCGGCGCCCACCACCGCGTCCTCATTGGGTCGGTGTAGGGGATATAGGTGGAGGGTCTCGACCTTATGGTGCGCCTGAATTTAACACCTTCCAGCTGTCCTCACGTCGGCAGCTGGTGGGTTCCCATCAGGGTGACTCGGGCGTCTCTCATGCGCCTGGATTCCGGACGTGCCCGGCCTGGGCGTCTAGGTTCCTCTTTGTCTGTGGGGCTTGAAGCTTGGGGGGGGGGGCTTTCGGGTTGTAGAGCGCTTTGTTGCTGCCTGGGTGCTGCTCTTGCTTGTTGTGTTCTTTTTGTTGTCTGTCTGTTCCCTCTGTCTTCGCCTTGTCTTTGCACGGTTCGCTTGCTTTTTCCCTTGTTGCTTCTTGTGTTGCTGTCTATTTTTCTGTGAGTCAGTTGCCTTTGTGTTTCCTGTGTTTTCGGGCTGTGCGGCAGCTCCTTTCGCTTCGTTGAGCGTCTGCTTTTGTTCTGGTGGGGTGGCGGGTTTTTGGTGCTGGGGGATCCAGCTGAATTTAGTGTGCTTTGTATTCGGCTGCTTCAGCTCTGGGGGGTGTTTGCACTGTTTTGCTCTTACTCTGTAGCTGCACATTCTTGGGGCTTGTGGGGGGGGCTTTTATCCTTCTCTTGGTAGTTCTTTGGTTTCTGGGTTTTCTGTGCAGCCTCTAATCTGTGCCTTTTTTTACTTGTGTCGTGTAATTGCTTGCTGCTTGCTATGCTTTGCGGGTGGGCTCTTGCTGCTCTCCTTCTCTATTGTGCTTGTCTCTTGCTTGCGTTGCTTCTGAGTTTGTCTTCTTGCTTTGCCCTACCCTTGGGTTTCACTTTTTTTCTGTCTTTCTTGGTGGGGAGTTTTTGCAATCTCATCATCTAGTTTGCTATACTTTTGCTATGGGGGGTTTTTAGTTTTTTTGTGCTTAAGTTCCGTCATGCTATTTGGCCTTTCTTTGTCTTTTGCTGTATTGCTATGGGTGCTTTTGATATGTACTATTTTAGCTCATATTTGCTTGCTATTGTTTAAGGGGGGGTGCGGGGGGGGCATGCTAATATGCTATATTATAGCACTACTAGCTTGTGCTTCTTCTTGAGCTGCAAATCAGTGTTTTATCATGGTCCTGCTTTTTATATTTGCTTTTTCTGAGTCTTGGGTCCCTTGCTTTGATGTTTTTTTTAGGGCAGTTCTTTCTTTTTCGCTTTAGGCTTGCTTACATTGTATTTATTTTGCAAAATGCTTATAAGGCCTGGTTTATTTTTGCTTCTTCTTCCATTTGGGTTCGGGGTGGGCTGTTGCCTACAGACATTATGTGGGTTCTGCTTGTTCTTGCTATTGCTTTATTGCTGTTATAGATAGCTAGTTAGCTCCTGTGCTTGTGCCGTTTTGTGTCCTTGTGTTTCTGTCTGCCCTTTTGCTTTTCTGCCCCCCCCCCGCACGCTCGCTGTACTTTTGCCCCTTTGTGTTTCGATTTTGCTTTTCCTTTGGCTACCTTGTTTCTTTTTTATTGCTTCCCCCCCCCCCCCCCCGGGGGCGGGGGGGGGGGGGAGCGGGGGGGGGGGGGGGGGGGGGGGGGGGGGGGGGGGGGGGGGGGGGGGGAGTGGAGGCTCTTGCTTGCTTGTCTGTGCTTTCTAGTGTTCTCGTCGTGTCGCTCTTCGTTCGGGCGCTGTTATTGCTTGTTGTGTTGCTTTGCTTATTTTATTTTGCTACTTTTTACTTCTTCTTCTTTTTTGCTTTTTGCTGTGCTTGCTATGAGCTTTTGCTATAAAGCTTGTTTTTTTTTAATATTGCCTGCTAATGCTTTGTATCTTTCGTGATATGTGTGCCTCCTCGCTCATTTATTGCCATTGCTTTTCGGCTTGTGCCTCTTGCTAATGTGTTTTTTCTCTTTTTTTGAATTTGCATTGTGCGCTGGGGGCTTACCATGGGCACATGGTGAGCCGTGTCCGGGCCTGCTGGGTTCCAGAGGCTGCTTCCTTTGGGGTGAGTAGACCGAGGGGGGAGGCCTCTGGGACCGGGCAGGTCCGGCACCCAGCCACCGCCCTCATTGGGCGGTGAAGGGGATTTGGGAGGGGCGCGACCTTAGGCCTGGGAATTTAAACCTCCAGCTGCCTCCCGGCAGCTGGTGGGTCTCAGGACGGGGCGTCTCATGCCCGGATTCCGGACGGCCGCCATGGGCACATGGTGAGCCGTGTCCGGGCCTGCTGGGTTCCAGAGGCTGCTTCCTTTGGGGTGAGTAGACCGAGGGGGGAGGCCTCTGGGACCGGGCAGGTCCGGCACCCAGCCACCGCCCTCATTGGGCGGTGAAGGGGATTTGGGAGGGGCGCGACCTTAGGCCTGGGAATTTAAACCTCCAGCTGCCTCCCGGCAGCTGGTGGGTCTCAGGACGGGGCGTCTCATGCCCGGATTCCGGACGGCCGCCATGGGCACATGGTGAGCCGTGTCCGGGCCTGCTGGGTTCCAGAGGCTGCTTCCTTTGGGGTGAGTAGACCGAGGGGGGAGGCCTCTGGGACCGGGCAGGTCCGGCACCCAGCCACCGCCCTCATTGGGCGGTGAAGGGGATTTGGGAGGGGCGCGACCTTAGGCCTGGGAATTTAAACCTCCAGCTGCCTCCCGGCAGCTGGTGGGTCTCAGGACGGGGCGTCTCATGCCCGGATTCCGGACGGCCGCCATGGGCACATGGTGAGCCGTGTCCGGGCCTGCTGGGTTCCAGAGGCTGCTTCCTTTGGGGTGAGTAGACCGAGGGGGGAGGCCTCTGGGACCGGGCAGGTCCGGCACCCAGCCACCGCCCTCATTGGGCGGTGAAGGGGATTTGGGAGGGGCGCGACCTTAGGCCTGGGAATTTAAACCTCCAGCTGCCTCCCGGCAGCTGGTGGGTCTCAGGACGGGGCGTCTCATGCCCGGATTCCGGACGGCCGCCATGGGCACATGGTGAGCCGTGTCCGGGCCTGCTGGGTTCCAGAGGCTGCTTCCTTTGGGGTGAGTAGACCGAGGGGGGAGGCCTCTGGGACCGGGCAGGTCCGGCACCCAGCCACCGCCCTCATTGGGCGGTGAAGGGGATTTGGGAGGGGCGCGACCTTAGGCCTGGGAATTTAAACCTCCAGCTGCCTCCCGGCAGCTGGTGGGTCTCAGGACGGGGCGTCTCATGCCCGGATTCCGGACGGCCGCCATGGGCACATGGTGAGCCGTGTCCGGGCCTGCTGGGTTCCAGAGGCTGCTTCCTTTGGGGTGAGTAGACCGAGGGGGGAGGCCTCTGGGACCGGGCAGGTCCGGCACCCAGCCACCGCCCTCATTGGGCGGTGAAGGGGATTTGGGAGGGGCGCGACCTTAGGCCTGGGAATTTAAACCTCCAGCTGCCTCCCGGCAGCTGGTGGGTCTCAGGACGGGGCGTCTCATGCCCGGATTCCGGACGGCCGCCATGGGCACATGGTGAGCCGTGTCCGGGCCTGCTGGGTTCCAGAGGCTGCTTCCTTTGGGGTGAGTAGACCGAGGGGGGAGGCCTCTGGGACCGGGCAGGTCCGGCACCCAGCCACCGCCCTCATTGGGCGGTGAAGGGGATTTGGGAGGGGCGCGACCTTAGGCCTGGGAATTTAAACCTCCAGCTGCCTCCCGGCAGCTGGTGGGTCTCAGGACGGGGCGTCTCATGCCCGGATTCCGGACGGCCGCCATGGGCACATGGTGAGCCGTGTCCGGGCCTGCTGGGTTCCAGAGGCTGCTTCCTTTGGGGTGAGTAGACCGAGGGGGGAGGCCTCTGGGACCGGGCAGGTCCGGCACCCAGCCACCGCCCTCATTGGGCGGTGAAGGGGATTTGGGAGGGGCGCGACCTTAGGCCTGGGAATTTAAACCTCCAGCTGCCTCCCGGCAGCTGTGGGTCTCAGGACGGGGCGTCTCATGCCCGGATTCCGGACGGCCGCCATGGGCACATGGTGAGCCGTGTCCGGGCCTGCTGGGTTCCAGAGGGCTGCTTCCTTTGGGGTGAGTAGACCGAGGGGGGAGGCCTCTGGGACCGGGCAGGTCCGGCACCCAGCCACCGCCCTCATTGGGCGGTGAAGGGGATTTGGGAGGGGCGCGACCTTAGGCCTGGGAATTTAAACCTCCAGCTGCCTCCCGGCAGCTGGTGGGTCTCAGGACGGGGCGTCTCATGCCCGGATTCCGGACGGCCGCCATGGGCACATGGTGAGCCGTGTCCGGGCCTGCTGGGTTCCAGAGGCTGCTTCCTTTGGGGTGAGTAGACCGAGGGGGGAGGCCTCTGGGACCGGGCAGGTCCGGCACCCAGCCACCGCCCTCATTGGGCGGTGAAGGGGATTTGGGAGGGGCGCGACCTTAGGCCTGGGAATTTAAACCTCCAGCTGCCTCCCGGCAGCTGGTGGGTCTCAGGACGGGGCGTCTCATGCCCGGATTCCGGACGGCCGCCATGGGCACATGGTGAGCCGTGTCCGGGCCTGCTGGGTTCCAGAGGCTGCTTCCTTTGGGGTGAGTAGACCGAGGGGGGAGGCCTCTGGGACCGGGCAGGTCCGGCACCCAGCCACCGCCCTCATTGGGCGGTGAAGGGGATTTGGGAGGGGCGCGACCTTAGGCCTGGGAATTTAAACCTCCAGCTGCCTCCCGGCAGCTGGTGGGTCTCAGGACGGGGCGTCTCATGCCGGATTCCGGACGGCCGCCATGGGCACATGGTGAGCCGTGTCCGGGCCTGCTGGGTTCCAGAGGCTGCTTCCTTTGGGGTGAGTAGACCGAGGGGGGAGGCCTCTGGGACCGGGCAGGTCCGGCACCCAGCCACCGCCCTCATTGGGCGGTGAAGGGGATTTGGGAGGGGCGCGACCTTAGGCCTGGGAATTTAAACCTCCAGCTGCCTCCCGGCAGCTGGTGGGTCTCAGGACGGGGCGTCTCATGCCCGGATTCCGGACGGCCGCCATGGGCACATGGTGAGCCGTGTCCGGGCCTGCTGGGTTCCAGAGGCTGCTTCCTTTGGGGTGAGTAGACCGAGGGGGGAGGCCTCTGGGACCGGGCAGGTCCGGCACCCAGCCACCGCCCTCATTGGGCGGTGAAGGGGATTTGGGAGGGGCGCGACCTTAGGCCTGGGAATTTAAACCTCCAGCTGCCTCCCGGCAGCTGGTGGGTCTCAGGACGGGGCGTCTCATGCCCGGATTCCGGACGGCCGCCATGGGCACATGGTGAGCCGTGTCCGGGCCTGCTGGGTTCCAGAGGCTGCTTCCTTTGGGGTGAGTAGACCGAGGGGGGAGGCCTCTGGGACCGGGCAGGTCCGGCACCCAGCCACCGCCCTCATTGGGCGGTGAAGGGGATTTGGGAGGGGCGCGACCTTAGGCCTGGGAATTTAAACCTCCAGCTGCCTCCCGGCAGCTGGTGGGTCTCAGGACGGGGCGTCTCATGCCCGGATTCCGGACGGCCGCCATGGGCACATGGTGAGCCGTGTCCGGGCCTGCTGGGTTCCAGAGGCTGCTTCCTTTGGGGTGAGTAGACCGAGGGGGGAGGCCTCTGGGACCGGGCAGGTCCGGCACCCAGCCACCGCCCTCATTGGGCGGTGAAGGGGATTTGGGAGGGGCGCGACCTTAGGCCTGGGAATTTAAACCTCCAGCTGCCTCCCGGCAGCTGGTGGGTCTCAGGACGGGGCGTCTCATGCCCGGATTCCGGACGGCCGCCATGGGCACATGGTGAGCCGTGTCCGGGCCTGCTGGGTTCCAGAGGCTGCTTCCTTTGGGGTGAGTAGACCGAGGGGGGAGGCCTCTGGGACCGGGCAGGTCCGGCACCCAGCCACCGCCCTCATTGGGCGGTGAAGGGGATTTGGGAGGGGCGCGACCTTAGGCCTGGGAATTTAAACCTCCAGCTGCCTCCCGGCAGCTGGTGGGTCTCAGGACGGGGCGTCTCATGCCGGATTCCGGACGGCCGCCATGGGCACATGGTGAGCCGTGTCCGGGCCTGCTGGGTTCCAGAGGCTGCTTCCTTTGGGGTGAGTAGACCGAGGGGGGAGGCCTCTGGGACCGGGCAGGTCCGGCACCCAGCCACCGCCCTCATTGGGCGGTGAAGGGGATTTGGGAGGGGCGCGACCTTAGGCCTGGGAATTTAAACCTCCAGCTGCCTCCCGGCAGCTGGTGGGTCTCAGGACGGGGCGTCTCATGCCGGATTCCGGACGGCCGCCATGGGCACATGGTGAGCCGTGTCCGGGCCTGCTGGGTTCCAGAGGCTGCTTCCTTTGGGGTGAGTAGACCGAGGGGGGAGGCCTCTGGGACCGGGCAGGTCCGGCACCCAGCCACCGCCCTCATTGGGCGGTGAAGGGGATTTGGGAGGGGCGCGACCTTAGGCCTGGGAATTTAAACCTCCAGCTGCCTCCCGGCAGCTGGTGGGTCTCAGGACGGGGCGTCTCATGCCGGATTCCGGACGGCCGCCATGGGCACATGGTGAGCCGTGTCCGGGCCTGCTGGGTTCCAGAGGCTGCTTCCTTTGGGGTGAGTAGACCGAGGGGGGAGGCCTCTGGGACCGGGCAGGTCCGGCACCCAGCCACCGCCCTCATTGGGCGGTGAAGGGGATTTGGGAGGGGCGCGACCTTAGGCCTGGGAATTTAAACCTCCAGCTGCCTCCCGGCAGCTGGTGGGTCTCAGGACGGGGCGTCTCATGCCTGGATTCCGGACGGCCGCCATGGGCACATGGTGAGCCGTGTCCGGGCCTGCTGGGTTCCAGAGGCTGCTTCCTTTGGGGTGAGTAGACCGAGGGGGGAGGCCTCTGGGACCGGGCAGGTCCGGCACCCAGCCACCGCCCTCATTGGGCGGTGAAGGGGATTTGGGAGGGGCGCGACCTTAGGCCTGGGAATTTAAACCTCCAGCTGCCTCCCGGCAGCTGGTGGGTCTCAGGACGGGGCGTCTCATGCCCGGATTCCGGACGGCCGCCATGGGCACATGGTGAGCCGTGTCCGGGCCTGCTGGGTTCCAGAGGCTGCTTCCTTTGGGGTGAGTAGACCGAGGGGGGAGGCCTCTGGGACCGGGCAGGTCCGGCACCCAGCCACCGCCCTCATTGGGCGGTGAAGGGGATTTGGGAGGGGCGCGACCTTAGGCCTGGGAATTTAAACCTCCAGCTGCCTCCCGGCAGCTGGTGGGTCTCAGGACGGGGCGTCTCATGCCCGGATTCCGGACGGCCGCCATGGGCACATGGTGAGCCGTGTCCGGGCCTGCTGGGTTCCAGAGGCTGCTTCCTTTGGGGTGAGTAGACCGAGGGGGGAGGCCTCTGGGACCGGGCAGGTCCGGCACCCAGCCACCGCCCTCATTGGGCGGTGAAGGGGATTTGGGAGGGGCGCGACCTTAGGCCTGGGAATTTAAACCTCCAGCTGCCTCCCGGCAGCTGGTGGGTCTCAGGACGGGGCGTCTCATGCCCGGATTCCGGACGGCCGCCATGGGCACATGGTGAGCCGTGTCCGGGCCTGCTGGGTTCCAGAGGCTGCTTCCTTTGGGGTGAGTAGACCGAGGGGGGAGGCCTCTGGGACCGGGCAGGTCCGGCACCCAGCCACCGCCCTCATTGGGCGGTGAAGGGGATTTGGGAGGGGCGCGACCTTAGGCCTGGGAATTTAAACCTCCAGCTGCCTCCCGGCAGCTGGTGGGTCTCAGGACGGGGCGTCTCATGCCTGGATTCCGGACGGCCGCCATGGGCACATGGTGAGCCGTGTCCGGGCCTGCTGGGTTCCAGAGGCTGCTTCCTTTGGGGTGAGTAGACCGAGGGGGGAGGCCTCTGGGACCGGGCAGGTCCGGCACCCAGCCACCGCCCTCATTGGGCGGTGAAGGGGATTTGGGAGGGGCGCGACCTTAGGCCTGGGAATTTAAACCTCCAGCTGCCTCCCGGCAGCTGGTGGGTCTCAGGACGGGGCGTCTCATGCCTGGATTCCGGACGGCCGCCATGGGCACATGGTGAGCCGTGTCCGGGCCTGCTGGGTTCCAGAGGCTGCTTCCTTTGGGGTGAGTAGACCGAGGGGGGAGGCCTCTGGGACCGGGCAGGTCCGGCACCCAGCCACCGCCCTCATTGGGCGGTGAAGGGGATTTGGGAGGGGCGCGACCTTAGGCCTGGGAATTTAAACCTCCAGCTGCCTCCCGGCAGCTGGTGGGTCTCAGGACGGGGCGTCTCATGCCTGGATTCCGGACGGCCGCCATGGGCACATGGTGAGCCGTGTCCGGGCGGCCAGTGCGCCATTGGCGCCAGGCTCCGCCTACTGGCCGCCCGGCTGGGAGCTCTGGGGATTTTGTTCTTTCAGTCGCTGCTTAATTAGCTCCAGGTTGAACTCATTGTGATTCTCGGACCTGAAACAGGCAGTAACTCTTTCTTTGTAAAAGTTGTAATCACTAATAATGCTGGGCACCAAATACCAGTCCATGCAGAAGCCTGGGCTTGGGGCTTGTCCTGCAAAAGTAGCTCCAACGGCTGGCTAATGTGTCAACTGGTGGGGAACAGAGTAGATCTGGTACGAAGGAGCAAACCTTAGCCCACAAGCAAAACTAGAAACCAGGAGGGAGCAAAGGTCATGCCAAGCTAGGCTCTTGTACCTACTGGTCTGCAGGAGCCAGGGACACAAAGCCACAGTGTCTAAGGCAGAGGTCGGGACAGGTGAGGAGCTGTGCTAAGCTGAGTCAGAGCAACCACTGGCATGCGAGTGATCTATCGCTGGGAACAGACCCGGTTGGGGAGCAAAGGGGACAACCCTAGCTGGGCTGAGGTTCCCACAAAGAGGCGCGTGGCCTGGAAGGGGGGCTGCGTTCTGATCTGGATACAGTTGTAGTCTCCCTTGGCACAAGTGTGGACTGGGATTGGATGCACCGAACCGGGCTGGACCCCGACTCCCCCTGGTGTTCTGGAGGACCAGGGCAGATGTGTGATAGACTAGGCAAGGTCTCAAACCCCTACTGAGCCATGTGTGAGCCATACGTAGGTATGGACAAGCCATGGCTGGGCTGGAACATCCAACAGCAAGAACCAGATTGGGTGGAAGGCCAGTCAGGAAAAGCCACAGTTCCTGCTATGACAGGAGGTGGACTGAGTAGGATTGGCTCATGGACCCACTGGTAAGCGTGTAACCTGGCATTGGGAGAGGTTCTGATGGAGGAGCCTGGGCAACTCCTCTGGCAGGACACAGACCCGGCAGGTCAGCGCAAGAAACATGATAGGAAACAGCCCAGAACAGGCCATGGAAAGCTACCCACTGGCATACACTTGGCAGACGTAGGGGCAAGACCAGGCTGAATCTGTCCACGTCATCCACTGGCAAATCCAGGCACCAGTGTGGGTCGACCTAGGTTCGGTTGCAACAAAGACTAGTGCACAATATGGAATGCCGAGGTGAGGTTGCCTGTACCGGAGGGGACCGCAGCGCCCAACCAGCCTGAGAACAAGAAAGGAAGTAGGCAGAGCCAGCAGGGGAATAAGGGAGGGTTCCTTTGCTGGACAGCTACTCCCGCAGGAGAGCATAGGCTGGGATGGAGGCAGACCAGACTAGGCAGAGCTACCACACCTGTGCGCCTCATGTGGACTAGATCAGGGAAAAGCCAGGCTGGGCAGATTATCCCTACTGGTGCAAACAGAATTAAAGTGGGCGAGGGTTGTTTTGGGCAGCTGGAATCTGGGAGTGGGAGAGGCCTGGGAGGGTAATAGTGGGCTCATCCCTCTTGGGTTACCACTTCCACGGGAGGACATAAAACTAAACAGTGGCTGGGGTGGAATGGGGTGTGGGGCAGACTGGATTACTGCTACACTTACTGGCAAACCAGGGTAGGGGCGGTCCTGGTGGGGGTTATTGTGGGTCGCTCCAACTAGGCTGCAGCTCCCACTGGTTTAGGTGAGGGCCAAATATGTGCGGGGCAGAACCAGGCTGGACTGCAACACCCATTGGTTCCAGTGGAAGTCGGGAGTGAAAACAGAACCAACCCAGCAATTACAACCACCAGCTGATTGGAGCGATGGACGGTGCCTGGCCCTGTACTTGTTAGCACATACAAGAAGTTTCTTTGGAGATCTTCCTAATCTAAATGCTGGACTCAGAACCCTAACGAAGAAAAGAGAGAAGACAGAACAGGTCAACCAACCATGTCAGCTATGATGGACTATGTCAATCAGTGGATTTTTCAAAGACCTCATAGTGCTTGGAGTGGCGAGATTGACAGCGATTCATAACTGTTGCAACATCAAAACCACTCGAGCAAGAACCTCAGAGCATGCCCTACACCCGGGACTTGGGGAGGGTGGGAAATTGGGTTGGCCTTCTCCCTTAATACCCCCCTTTTAAACATGAAGGTAACAATATGGAAAACATACTAGTATTATCCACTTTCCTGTAGCCCTTGAACCTTCTTACTCTAACTAAGTATGTAAAGAATATAAAAATAAATTATATTAAAAAAAAAAAAGAAAGCTATGGTTCATTTACTCCATGGAATACTACTCAAATATTAAAAAAAAAAAATGCAGTTTTTTTGTGGCCAAATGGGCCTTACTCTAAACCTTTATGATAAGTGAAATGAAACAATCCCAAAAGGTTAAATACTAAATGTTTGCCTTAATTTAATATGACATGCTTTCAATTCCAAAAGAGCACCTGTGTATTCTAATATTATTTAAAACTCTAACAGCCTGTATCTAATGCAATAAGATAATGTGATGTAATGTATGAATCATCAATCAATATGAGTCAGACTGCTTATGATCTACATCAAAGAGTTGTAATACCTAATATACTTTTAATATGTTATTCTCTAATGGGGAGGGAGATCAGAGAGATCTTCATCATCCTAGAATGTGTGAGGAACCTCTCAGGATCATAACTGGTAACTGATTGACAACAGACTCTAATCAGCATTAGACACTAATAAAACTACAAAGGCATATTGGGTGGCTCAGGAGCAATCCTGACAACCTCTCAACAGAAATTCATATGCATGGAATGGGGCGGGGGGTCAGAGTGGAGCAGGTGGACAGAAGGAAGCTGGTATCCCAACCCTGAAGACCCCAGATCTTCACCAAGCACCAAGGACTACATCCCAACACCCTAGTAGACCATGGGGATTTTAAGTGCCTTCAAAGGCCAGGAACTCTGAGGTCACACACCCCCATCTATATCTACATGTGAGGGAAGAAGTCAAAATCCTTCCTTGCAGGATCCAAGGTCATCAGAACAACAAACAGGAACACTGAGTGGTCCACAGAAACAAAAGAACAGTTAAATTTCTTCAGGACTAGGAGCGCAAGTTTTCTCTGGTCCTTGCCTGGTTGACTTTATCCACACCCTCTCTCACAATGACCATCAAAATCACTTCAGAAACCCTTCAAAACAAACAAACAAAATCTAGAATCAGTAGAGAACAACAAGGAAAGCTTAGAATTAGACAGGAAATGGTCAGTGGGGATGCATTTATACCTCATTGGGTGGGACACAAAGATTAGTACTCCTCATTAGGGTACTGAGTTTTCTCTGCACATCACTTCTAAAAACTGTTCACCTAAACTGCTGAAATATGTCTTGTTAGAGTTATAGAGTTATAGAGTTAGACGACCTGAAAAACAGCCAGGTTCAGCAAAATTATGCTTCAATGTTAATGGTAATTGTTGTTACGGATGTTGTGTTGTGTTGGGGCTTTTAATTGATTGGGATGATACTCTGCTAGATCTACCATCAGACCAGAGATGGTCTCCCCAAGAAACCATTGAACTTATGTGGACAAGAAGAGGCTTACTGTGTCATATAATGCAATGTAATCAATAAAAAAAAAAAAAAAGAGTGAAGCTCCCCCACCTCTCTCTGCCTTCTACATGCTGTTTCTCTCACCCAATGTCTCAATCTCTAGATGTGTCTTTCTTTGTCTTTTAAATAAACAGCTGTCCAACCCTCAGGGAAAATGAATGAAAACCAGTTTTTTCCCATGACAAAAAAATGTCCATGCAGTTTTTCCTTGACTTGAAAGACCTGCATTTCATTTTAAACTTGAAAAACACAAAATAATTGAAAACCTCACTGATTTAGTCTCTCCCTCTCAGAAGTCAGAAGAAAGAATGAGAATGAAACATTTCAGATGTACAACTTGCAAGAAAGAGAGAAATGACCAGACGTACAAAGAGTTCAGTGAGACTGAGGATGATGATTACCTGTGTAAGTGACCCTTTGGCACATCCACAAAGAGAAATCCTATAGCCTGAAATCAAATTCCGCTTGTACCTTGGTGTTCTATCATTCCATCTTCTGGTAACTTGGGGTGCAAGATTGAGGCTGAGTGATGTGAGTAGTTGGCTGCTTCTGTTGCTCTCTATATCCAGTAGGTATCCTTTGGTATCCTTTCCCAATCCATTCCATTCTCATCTCCAGTTTGTGAGAAGTGTCAGAAGTTCTTCCTGAAAAGCTGTGCTGCTCACGGACCCCCGGTGTTTCTAAAGGACAACCCAGTGGATAAGGGACATCCTAGTCGTGCTCTCCTCAGTGTGCCCACTGGGCTTCAAATTGGCCCATCCAGCATTCCTGAAGCTGGGCTTGGAGTGTTTAATGAAGCATCTGATCTGCCACTGGGTTTGCACTTTGGTCCTTTTGAGGGTAAGATCACAGAAGTGGAAGAGGAAGCCAATAGTGGGTACAGCTGGCAGGTAAGAAGTACATCCCTTTGCAGTCTGATGAATTTCCACCTGCTGCTGTGTCCTGTGTCATTTGTCCTTCCACTCATTATGGCATGAGTGGAGCCAACACGATTAGATCACAGAAATCTTTTTGAAGATTACCATTGATGAGACCGCTGGGCTGTAAAAACAAAGCAGTTGCGATCTCTGCTGTGGCTTCTACTGTAAGGAAACAAATCAGATTAGGTGTGTACCAACACTATGTTATGTCTCAAGATGTGGTTGGACTCATGGAATGACATGGAACATGATGGTAGTTGAGTTAATAGTTCTGTTGAACTATCCCCATTGCAGAAACATATTAACTGATTTTTCTGAATCTCAGATAGCCAAGGGGAGGAACACCTATGAGTATGTGGATGGAAAGGACACTTCTTTGGCTAACTGGATGAGGTAAGAACCATGGCATTTTACATCTGGAGATGATATTTCTCTCAAAGACAAGATCACTGTCCTTTCTCCTCTACTTTCATTTGTCCTTCCACTCATTATGGCATGAGTGGAGCCAACACGATTAGATCACAGAAATCTTTTTGAAGATTACCATTGATGAGACCGCTGGGCTGTAAAAACAAAGCAGTTGCGATCTCTGCTGTGGCTTCTACTGTAAGGAAACAAATCAGATTAGGTGTGTACCAACACTATGTTATGTCTCAAGATGTGGTTGGACTCATGGAATGTCATGGAACATGATGGTAGTTGAGTTAATAGTTCTGTTGAACTATCCCCATTGCAGAAACATATTAACTGATTTTTCTGAAACTCAGATAGCCAAGGGGAGGAACACCTATGAGTATGTGGATGGAAAGGACACTTCTTTGGCTAACTGGATGAGGTAAGAACCATGGCATTTTACATCTGGAGATGATATTTCTCTCAAAGACAAGATCACAAGAAAACAAAAAGACCTATGTTTTGGGGCAGGCATTGTCATGCAGGCGGCTAAGGCAGTGACTGGGGTGCCTACATCCCAAGTACTGGCTACTCTACTGCCAAACCAGTTGCTTCCCCATGCATCCAGGGAAGTTTCAGAGGATGTCCTCATTCTTTGACTTCTGCATCCTTGTGGAAGACCTGGTTGATGCTCCTGCCTGCCACTGTGTCCTTTCTGTCTCTTCACTCCACCCTTTTTCTTGGTATCTCTGTCGTTTGCCCCTTGTTCTGTTTGTGTATCTACCTCTCAATTAGAAAATAATCATAATACACATTATCAACTAAAGAAAACAAAACTGGCGATGTGGATGAGAGAAAGAAGCTGCATCTGGACAATTGTTTCTGTGAGTAGTTCTGTGAGAGGATCAGAAACAATGAAGACTCCTCTACATTTCTGGGTCTAGAACTCCCAAGATACAGGAGAAAGATCCAAGAGAAAGGACTCCAAAGGATTGCCTTTGGGAAAGCTGAGTTGTGCAGCATGTATGGAAAGCTAGAGGTAGGGAGTGTGTCCACCCACCTCTGTGGCAGAAAACTGAATGAAATTTGGAGTTTAGGGAAACTCTGTGTGCTTCATGGCCAGTCAAGTTGGGAGTAAGATGGACTAGGGTTTTGAGGATGACTAGTGAGGAAGGAAGTAAGAAAGCATGCTTCTCAGAACAAATACTGTATGTACAAATTGGACGTGGGACTTCACTGATCTCATGAGAGAGATACATGTTTGCAGGGAGAGCTCTTGCAGAATTGGGGTTCAGGCAGGATAGAGGCTATCACAGAACAGATGAGATTTAAATGTGACAGCGCATAGTAACTCAACATTTATCTCCACCCCGGGTATGTGAACGAACTGTGGCTGGAATGATGAGAAGCAGAATTTGGTGGCCTTCCAATACCACAGACAGATATTTTACCACACCTGCCAAGTCATCAAACCAGGCTGTGAGCTTCTAATATGGTATGGGGATGAGTATGGCCAGAAGCTGGGTATCAAAGGAGGCAATGGAGAGAAAAAGAAGGGAAGAAAAAGGAAGAGCTCACAACAGTGACACGTAAGTAGCACTATTGTTTTAAAATAAATACACGAGTCCACTTGGGAATATTTGTGGTTCAACTCTAAGGAGTCAAATGTAAAGTAAGGGCTGCCAAAGTTCAATTCAAATGTGATTTCAATTTAGCAAAAACAAAGACTTACTTCTCAAAAGAAAGGAAGAGTTATAGAGATACTCAGGCACAGAGAGAAAGAGAGAGAGAGAGAAAGCAGGAGAGATCACCACCTACTATTTTATTCCCCAAAGGCTGCACTAGGGCCTAGCATGGCAACCTAGAGGCTAACGTCCTCATTTTGTACACGCCGGGATTCCATGTGGGCATCAGTTCATGTCCTGACTGCTCCACTTCCTTCCTGCTTCCTGCTTGTGGCCTGGAGAAGCAACTGAGGATGGCCTCAAGCCTCCGGACCCTAGAGCCACAAATGGGGACCAGGAAGAAGTTTCTGGCTCTAGACTTTGGACCGACACATCTTGGCTATTGTAGCCACTTGGGAGTGAATCAAAAGACAGATTTCCTCTCTGTCTCTCCTTCTCTCTGTTATTTGACTTTCATATAGACACATGTAATTGTGTATATTTATTATATTATGTTGTATTATATTATATTATTATTATATTTTATTTACATTAACACTAGTTTTTAAAACCTGCATCTGCAGAGAGTATCTCTGGCTGAAGCCTGGAGCCCAGAATGCATCTGGTTCTTCCATATATTTCAGCACTTGAACTATTTTTTACTCATTCCCTGGGTAGAGTAAAAGACAAGGAGACTGGACATGGATCAGCCAGAGTGCAATCTAGTGCTGATATGGTATACTAATGTCATAGTCAGTGACTTGAACCAATGTGACCTAATACTTACCCATTTTTTATGTCTTTTACTCCTGAGAACAATTGATATAACTTTTTGTTAGTTCTTTTATTTTGTTTAAATACTTTGTGCACAAAAAATTTCCCAGAACACACCTTTTTATATTTTTTTTCATTTTTTATTATATTTTTGACCAACTTTATATAGTTAATTAGGGTAAAAACGTTCAAGTGCTATGGGAAAGTGTGTAAGACTGTTATCTCCATATTTTTCCTTCATGTATCTGAGGTAAAGGGCGATATTGAGAGAAAATCCCTAACCAGTTACCCATCTACCCCAAGTCCCTGATGTGGGGCATGCTCCGAGTTTCTTGCTCAAGTAGTTTTGATAGATAATCAGTTACAAATCACTGCCAGATCTTGTCATTCCAAACATGATGAGAATCCACTGAATGACATAGTCCATCATATTATGTGTTTCCCCAGAATTTTGCTACCAACATATAGCTGCAGTGGTTGATTGACTTGTTCTGTCTTCTGTCTTTTCCTGATTAGGGTTCTGAGTCTGGACTTTTTATTGGGGAGATCCTCAAAAAAGCCTTGTCTGAGGTGTTCCCAATGCAAATTCTTGCATGTATTGGCAAATACAGGGCCTAGTGCAGTCCATCGTGCTGAAAAGCTGGTGGTTGCAATTCCTGGGTTGGGTCTGTTTTCAGCCCCGTCTTCTACTGAAACCAACGGGTGTTGCGGTTCAGCCTGGTTTGGGGCATGATACATGGTCTCCTCTCCAACATTCCATCTCCACCCTAAGTAAGTCATGAGACAATCATTTATTTATTGATGGAGCCATTTCACTAGGCAATTCATTCTATTAGGTGAACGTCAGCTTACAAACCCAGTGCCAGAATGATTTTGCAGAATTAGAATACTGAGGTGACCTGTCACACTTTACCTGCATTTGGCTTCAGCATGCAGATGACTGTGTTCACCCAAGGCAGGTCACTGAGAACCAGCAACATCCTCCAACATGGACAAGAACGACACATGGTCCTTTCAGTCTCTGAAAACGAAGTTCCCTCTGCATAGGCCAACACTATTTGTTTTTCTTAATAATTTCCCTTCTTTCTTTGGCTTTCCTTTTCCATGAAGCTTCTTTACATGCACTTGATACTCCTTCCAAAAATCCTAATGTTCATCTCTGCAGAGGCCATGAAATGGGAGAATCACCATGAGGGCCAAGTGCAGGTTGCAATTGCGATGCCATTTGTGAGTTTCCTACAATATCTAAAGCTGAACAGTATCACCACTTTCATAGACTTGGAACCAGCAGGCCTGGCAACTTCACCAAACAGCCCGGCACTCAGACGATCCATGCACAGGGCATATTCTGAAAGTGAAGACATTTCTTGCTCCCAAACGCACTCTGGTTTTGGAATGCCCACACACTACTCCACGTGCATGGTGGCTCATGGAGAACAGTAAAGGCATATTTTTTAAACTTTTCTTTACTATGCAAAAATTTTCATTTTTAAAAACAGAGTGTGGCCCAGCACATTAGCCTAGAGACTAGGGTCGTCACCTTGCACAAGCCAGGAGATCATACGGGTGCTGGTTATAGTCCCAGTGGCCCACTTTGTTTCCCATCCAGCTCTTTGTTTGTGCCCTGGGGAGGCTGTCGAGGATGGCATAAAGCCTTGGGACCCTGAATGCACATAGGAGACCTTGAAGAAGCTCCTGGCTCCTGGTTTCAGATTGGCTCAGCTCTGGTCATTGCGGCTGCTTTGGGACTGAATCATTGGACAGAGATCTCTGTCTCTCCTCCTCTCTGTTTATCTGCCTTTTCAATAAAGGAGGCTGGGTGTGACTTCTCTCCTTGACTCCTCCCTTCCTCCAGATTTAGGAAGAAAAAAAAAGAGAATGTGGAAATTGTGATCTCAGCCACCTTCCTGTAGCTCTTTTCCCTATTCATTCCAATTTCCTGTGCAAAAATCACCAAAAGTAAAAATAGAAATCAGGGGAAAAAAAAAAAACAGGAGAAGGAGAGAAAGGTACCTGCTAGGTACCTTATCCTGAACTGACAAATTTTGATTTCAGAATTTGAATTATATCTTACCTTTATCTTCTGGCCTGTAGTCTCCTGTGAGAGATCATGCCTGGATATGGTAGGCCCCCGTACTTCATGACTATACATTTCCATAAATGTGAAACCATGAAACAAGGTCAAATAATGGTATGAATTAGACTAACAGCTACAACAACAGCCACAGCAAATTATAACACCATAAAAAAAACTGCCACTGAGTAATCAACACAAGCATAACCAAAAAAAAACCCATAAAAGTCTCTTTGGGCCTTGTGGCATGGTCTAGCAGCTAAAGGCCTAACCTAGAACCTGCTAGGATCCCATTTGAATGCCTGTTCTAATTCTTGCAGCTCTACTTACCATCCAGCTCCCTGTTTGTGGCCTGGGAAAACAGTCAAGGATGGCCCAATGCAGTGGGATCCTGCACTCTTGTGGAACATTGGAGGAAGTTCCTGGCTCCTGGCTCTGGATTGGTGCAGCATCGGCCATTGTATTCACTTGGGCAGTAAATCATCAGACAGAGGTCTTCCTCTCCATTTCTCCTCCTCTCTGTATATCTGACTTTGTATTAAAAATAAGCAAACTTTATCCCCCAAAAAAATCTCTTGGGAAAATTGGTGCCACCTTATAATCCATGAGGAAGTATCTGGGATAAATGAAACTGACAACGAAAACATCAAAACATGGGATGTAGCAGAAAAAAAAAAGCCAGAAACAAACACTGGTATGTATCAGGTTGTCGAAGTTACACTTTCCATGATGGTTTTCTTATATTATAGAGAACATATGTATTTGCTCTTTTGTGATTGACACATTTGATTGAGCATAATGGATTCTCTTTGGGACCACTTGGTTGTCCATGGCATAAGTTTGTTCTTCTTAATAGATAATAATCTTCTATGGAGAATAAGTAATACAGTTTCTTTAACCATTTTTCTATGGGAGCACATCTGGAGTGTTTCCATGTCTTTGCTATTGTAGATTGTGCTGCTGCAAATATTGGCTTAGAGATCTTCTTCCCATATGCAGATTTCCTTTCTATTGGGTATATTCCTAGGAGCGAGCGGGAGGGCTGTATCATAGGGCAGGTTTGTTTGCAAATTCTCCAAGCTCTCTCCATACTGATTTCCACAGTACTTGTAGTAGCCTACACTCCCACCAGCAATGAAAGAGGCTGCCTTTCTTCGTACATCTTTGCCAGCAGGTGTTGCTACTGGAGTTCTGAATGTAGGCCAGTCTCACTGAAGTTAGGTGATACTTCAACATGGTTTTCAATTATATCTCTCTGATGCTTGAGAGCCTGAGTATCTCTTCATATGTCTGTTAGCCATGTGAATCTGTTCTTTTGAAAAATGTCTGCTGAATCCTTTGCCCATTTGTTCACAGAATGTTTGTTTGTTTTTTATTGTCCCTGGTTTCTTTAGCTGTTTGTACATCCTAAATATTAGTTCCCTATCACTTGTGTGTTGTGCAAATATTTTCTCTGTTTCTGTTGGTTACCTCCTCCCTTTGTTCATTTGTTTCCTTTGCTATACGAAGAAGCTTTTTAGTTTGATGAAGACCCATTTATTCATTTTGGCTTTGATTGCCTGTGCTTTTGGTGACTTTTCTAAGAAGTCTTTCCCTGTTCCTACACCTTAGAGTGTGCTTACTACATTTTTCTTTAAAGCTTTGATGGTCTCTGGGTGTAGATTTAGGTCCTTGACCCATCTAGAGCCAATTTTTATAATGTGACAGTTGTGGTTCTTGCTACTTTCCTCTGCAGCTGCTATACAGTTGTCACAACAGCACTCATTGAATAGATCCGGATTTTTGCTTGGATAGTTTTCAGCTTTCTTGTCAAAGATTAGTTGACCCTACATGTGTGGACTCCCTTCTGGTGTTTGTATTCTGTTCCACTGATCACCTTCTCTGTTTCTGTTCTGATACAAGAGTGTTTTGATGACCACTGATCTGTATTTGTCTTGAGGTCTGGAATTGCTATTCCTCTCAATTGGCTTTTTATTTTTCAAGATAGCTTTGGCTATTCCTGGTCTTTTGTGATTCCAAATGAACTTTGCTATTTTTGTTTCTATTTCTGAGAAAAATGTTGTTGGGATTTTCATTGGGATTGCATTGAATTAGAATATCATTATTGGTAATATGGTCATTTTGATGATGTTGATCCTGCCAATCCAGGAACATGGTAAGTTTCTCCATCTTTCAAGATCTTCTATTTACTTCTTAAGTGTTTTATAGTTTTCTTCATAGAGGTCTTCCACATATTTACGTTGCTTAATTCCTAGGATTTTAAGGCTCCTCTCTTCTATGTTAAAGGGTACTATACTAACAATTTGTTTCTCAGCCTTAGAATTGTTTGTGTACACCAGTGCCGTTGACTTGTGCCCATTAATTTTTTATCCTGCTACTCTGCCAAAGTCTCTTCTGAGTTCCAATAGTCTCTTGGCTGAGTCCTTGGTTCTTCTAGATAGAGAATCATGTAGTCTGCAAGTAGCGATAATTTAACTTCCTCATTTAAAACTTGGATTGCTTTAATTCTTCTCTGATTGCCTCGTGGCTCTGGCAAGGACTTCCAATACTATAGTGAAGAGCAGTGGTGACAGTGGGCATCCCTGTGTAGTTTCTGACATTAGTGGGTAGGTTTCCAATCTTTCCCCATTTAGTACGGTGCTGCTATATTGGGTTGTTCATGAATTGCCTTGATTGTGTTGTGGAATGTTCCTTCTATGCCTGTCTTACTTAGGGTTTTCAGCTTGAAGTGTGCTGGATTTTACCAAATGCCTTCTTTGCATCTGTTGAGAGGATCGTGGTTTTTATTTTTAATTTGTTGATCTGATGTGTCACATTTCTTTATTTGCAGATGTTGGATCATCCATACATCCCTGCACACGTGGTCGAGTGAATGATTTGCCTGGTGTGCTGTTGGATCTGGTTGGCTAGTATTTTGCTGAGGATCTTTGAATCTATGTTCATCAAGAATATTGGTCTGTAGTTCTCTTTTTCTGTTGTTTCTCTTTCTAGCTTTGGTATTAAAGTGATATTGGCTTCATAGAAAGAGTTTCGAAAATGTGCCTCTCTTTCTATTGCTTGGACAAGCTTGTGGAGGCTTAGGGTAAATTCCTCTTGAAATGTTTGTTAGAATTCAGCAGTGAAGGCATCTGGTGTAGGACTTTCCTTGGTCAGGAGGGCTTTAATTACTGACTCAATCTCAGTGCAAGTGATAGGTCTATTTATATTAATGGCTTCTAGATTCAGCTGTGGTAGATTATATGTGTCCAAAGATCTATCCATCTCTTGTGGGTCTTCTGATTTGCTACAAATAGTTGCTTGCAATAGCTCCTGATGGGCAAGTGGAGAGTCTGTTTTGCTACTTTTCTTAACGAACCAGCTCTTTGATTCATTGATCTTAAGTATAGTTCTTTTATCTCTATTTGGCTTCTTCATTCCATTACTTTGTTTATGTCTTTTTTGCCTCTAATCTTACGATTATGCTACTGCTGTTTTTCCAGCTCCTTCCACTCTAGGGCTAGCCGATTTACTTCATGCTTTTCTAGTTTCTTGATATAGGCACTGATTGAAATGAATTTTTCTCTTAGCAACACCCTGATTTCCCCTTTGATTTCCTCTCTAACCCACTACTCATTTAGTAGCATTATTTATTCTCCATGTGTTTGCAAATCTTCCTTGGTGTTTTGAATTCTTGGTTTCTAGTTCATTTGATGATGCTCTGAGAAGTTGCTTGGTATGATTTTAAGTTTTAAAATTTGTTGAGGCTTAACTTGTGGCATATAAGATGGTCAGTTCTGGAGAAGGTTCCATGCTCTGATTGTAAACAAAAAAGTGTTTTCTCTGCCTGTATGATGAACCGCTTGATAGATATAAACTAAGTCCACTTGCTTTAGAGTTTGGTTGAGTTCTGTAATTTTTTCTTTGCTTAGTTTCTGTCTCTTTGGTCTGTTCATTGATGTTTATGAGTTGATAAGAACCCCCATGATCACCTTGGAGTCTATTTCTCCCATCAGAGTCATCAACATTTATTTCACATAGGTAGATGCTCTGACATTAGGCACATATACATTTATGATGCTGATATTCTTTCTGAATGCATCTTTGGATCATTATGTGGTGTGTATTTTCATCTCTTTGATATTCGTCACATCAAAGCCTATGTCATCTGATAAAAGAATGGCTACCCCTGCACGTTTTTCCTTACCATTCACTTGCAACATGTCTTTCCATCCTTTCACTTTCAATTAACTCTGATTTTTGTTGGTGAGATGTGTCTCCTGCAAGCAGCAGATAGATGAATTTTGTTTTTATATCTGATCCTGTAGTCTATGGCATTTGACTGATGAGTTTAAGCCATTTAAGTTCATAGTTATTATGGGTAAGGCGCAGTTTGGTCCTGTCATTTTAGCCTTGTTCTTTGATTGTGTCTTCTGCTAGCCTTTTAGTTGGATGATCTCCACATTTGCCTTTGCTTTTGCTGGTTGCTATTCCTTTTCTGGGCTGAAATTTTCTTTCTTCTAGAATCTGGAATATGTCATTCTATTATCTTCTTGCCTGTAGTGTGTCCCCTGAGAGGTCAGCTGTGCTGATCATTTATTTTGCTTCCTGTATAGGTCACTTCATTTTTTTTTTAATGTGCACAACTAAGCATTTTCTTTTTGTTCAATTAAAGAGAGCACGATCATCATGTGTTGGTGTGAAGTTCATTTTTCATCAACCCTGTTGAGAGTTTTTCAATACTCCTATACGTTGTTTTCCAATTCTGTCTCTAGGTTAGGAAAGTTTTCATTTATTATTTCATTAAAGACACTGTCGCGGGCACTGACAATTTCCTGCCCTGTGATTGGCCCTTTGCCCTTATTGGTGTGCCTTGGTGATGTTTAAGCTGATAGGATAGGATTGACATATAAGCCAGGGGCATGGGGGTGGGGGGCTTCTGCATAACGAAATTAATGGACTTAACAGTTTTAACAAAAGGTCTGAATAAAGCACCTCTGAGATGCTCTCAAGTGTCGGGTGATTTCTTCCATAGGACCATAGGACGGGAGACCCCAATAATACACCTTAATCCCAACTTGTCCTGTGTCTTCTGGAACTCCCATAACTCTTATGTTGGGCCTTTTAATCATATCTTTTAAAACTTGGATACTTGTTTTAGTTTAACCCATCTCTGCTTCCAGCTTTGTGCTTGTTTATTCATAGTGATAGGAAATATCTTCCAATTCTGAGATTCTGCTGCTTCATTCATTCTATTTTTGATACTCTCCACTGTAGTTTGAATTTGCTCCACTGGGTTCTTAATTTGATTCATTGTCGGTATTTCCTGTGTAACATATTCCTTAAATTCCTTGAACTCTTGTATGTTCTTCTCATTGTGGCTCATGCACTTTAGAAATGGGTTTTCTGAATTCTCTGTCCCCCATTTTCTCAAGGTCTTCCTCAGTTAACTCTGAGAGTGGTAGAAACTTTGGCTCCTTTTCTGGAAAGTCTTCAGTAATGTTCATAGTGCCTCTGATTTTTCCTTTTGCCATTGCCATTCTGGTTGGTAGGTTCTTCTCCTTAGTGCAGATTCCTAAAATGAATTATCTGCAGGTTTCCGATTGACATCTACATTCAATCAGGGTGCTGGATTAGGAAAAGGCCAGTTATCCTGAATAACAAGTACACAAAGAAAACAAACAAACAAAAAACCCCAAAACAAAGAAACCCTACATTACCTAATTCATTGGGTTACAGGATTTGACTTGGCTTGTTTCTTTGGCTTTGGTCCAGGGAAGCCCAATAACATAGTCTTTGTATGATTCATTTTTCTCAGTATCAGCTATGTATACAAAGGACACCGTGGTTCTTTCTGAGATTGACTATATAGTAACAGGAGCACCAATTTCCATGTGAACAAGAGACTCCCTTTGTGAGTATACTTGATGTGTAGAGAGTTTGGTTTCATTATTTTCCTGGACAAAGTCCTTGGTGCTGAGATTGATGATATAGCTCCTCCTTGTTTTACTGTCACACCTGAGTCTTATTGGGGCTTGGCAACAATTGCTTTGGCTAGAGACAGTGTGGCATCCATGATCCTTCCTCATGTAATAGAGTTCCAAATGATGTTTTGGCCTATAAAACCAACATCCCCAATCTTGAGACTAGAGCACATGAAGTTGATCCCAGTTTTCTCATCTAGGATTTACACAAGACATGCTGAATATTTACTCTATAGGATATAATACTAGAGCAGTGGAATACAGATAGGTACCATTCTATATCCACCAGGCTGATGACAGTGGCACTAAGAAACCTGAAATGAATGGCTAGATCACTGCCCATTTCTGGCACTGAGAAATGGTGCCAGGAGGTACAAGATCTTATATCAGACTGTATGCCACCATACCTTTCAAATAATTCAAAATATTCTTTTAAAATAAATTAGCATAGCTTTTCCAATACATCTACCCAGAAAAAGTCCATCTTGAAATGGATTAATGAGGCTTCAAGTGCATGTAGGCATCTCGTTGCTGGACAAATACACTAACAACTGGAATACAGGTTCTCTGGTTAGTGACTCATGTTCATTTGATGAAGGCATTCCCATTTACAATTGCAGACCTGTAATGGACTGGGGATCTCAGTGGGAAACCATGAAAAATCATTAATTTTTGCCTGACAATGAAAAGAAAATGGAAATTTTCATTGGGGGGATTAGTTAGCCACTTCCTTTTTTTTTTTAAGATTGATTTAATTATTGGAAAGTCAGATATACAACGAGGAGGGATACAGAGAGGAAATCTGCTGACTCACATCCTAAATGGCCACCATAAACAGAACAGAGCTGAACAAAAAGACTCCTCCAGGTATTCCACATGGGTACAGGGTCCCAAGGCTTTGGGGAATATTTACCTGCTTTCCCAGGCCACAAGCAGGGAGCTAGGTGGGAATCAAAACCAGCCACTGCAAAGGTTCAAGCTGAGTTGATCCAAAGGCTGCAACCAGGAACCAGGTGGTTCCTCCAAATTTCCCATGTGGGTGGAGCACTCCAGGGGCTTTCCAGGAGCATTCCAGGATGGCTTTGGGCCATCCTCTGCTGTTTCCAAGATCACCAGCAGGATGCTCTCTGTTTGGAAAGCAGGGCTTCCAGGATAGAAACAGTACCCATAAGGGATCTGCACGCATGGAAGGAATTTACCTGCTACGCTATTGTTCTTGGCCCAAAGTACAATAAATATTTAATCATACCATTACTCAGCATGTTAGAGACATACTGTATATAGCAGTTAATTCCCAGTGTGATGAAGTTTACATGCTAACTCCATGAATCCGATTTTACAGAGCAGAGAGGACATAGATTATTTTGCCTTGGGGACTGACTTGTTCCACTAAGCTTAAGGTTTCCTGCTGTGTCATTTTGCTGCAAACCCTAAGATCTTAGTATTTTTATGCTTGAATATTCCTTGCAATAAATGTAGCACATTCTCTTTTTCCAGTTATTAGCTGATACACCTATGGGCTGTGTAAAAGTGGTGGTTGTTATAAATGATGCTGCTAAAAGCATGGGGTTGTTGGTCAGTATCTAATGGGCAGAATTCATTTCATTCGATATATTTCTTGTAGCAAGTGGCTGGGCTATTTCATTGCACCCCTCACACTGATTTCCATCACACTTTCAATATGCTTGAAACATACCACTTTCTATTCCCACCAACCATGGATTAGGGTGCCTATCCCCTGTCAGGAATAACTGTCAGTCAGGTTGTTAGGAAACTTCTGTGCTTAAGTCACCCTTGCCAGGTTTTTATTTCATGTTCTTGTGCTGGAGTATGTGATTGTAGCTTCATGTACAAACTGTCACTTTTAATTCCATCATTTAAATAATATTTGTTACTGCGCTTAGCCATTTTCTTTTTTTAAAAAATTCATTTTTATGAGAAAGTCAGATTTACCTAGAGAAGCAGAGATAGAGAGGGAGATTTTCTACCTACGGGTTCAATCTTCAAGTGGCTGCAATGGCCAGCAAGAGCCAGGAGGAAGGAGTTTCTTCTAGGTCTCCCATGTGAATGCATGCTCTTTAGGGTTTCGGCCATCGCCCATTGCTATTCCAGGCCACAAGTAGGGATCTGGAGGAGAAGTGGAGCATTTAGGTTTCATATGGAACCCCGATGTGTTCGAGGTAAGGATTTTAGCCACAAAGCAACCATGCCAAACCCAGCCCTTTTCTTGGGAATGTTGTTTGGTTCATGCTGCTTTGGCGTTTCTTCATTCTTTTGTGCATGCTGGATGTTAGTCCACTCTCTGTTTTGCCATGAACAACATTTCCTCCCATGCTGCTGCTGCCCATTTACGTTCTTGAACATCTACCCCAAATGCAACAAGTGCTTAACCTGATATAATCCATTTGTTCTGTTGCTTCAATTTTCTATGCCTTTAGAGTACAGTCCTTCCTTATATGTCTTTAACTACACCGTTGTCTTTGCCAAGTGCACATCCAGTACTTTGATGCTGTCATATTGTTTGTTTATTTAGTTCCTTTGTTTGATTTAAGGGTTGAATTTTAGTAAGATGAGAAACAGGGTGTTGTTTCTTAGTTCTGTATGTATATATCCATTTTACCAAGATGATTTGTTGAAACAACTGTGTTTGCTCCCTGGTCCATTTTTTAGATTCATTGATTTTATTTCCTCTGACTTTGCCAAACTCTCCTATGAGAATTTAGAGGAATGGGAGTGTTTATTTTTTTATATATTGTTTATTGTTATTGTTATTCATTTTATAGTCTATATTATCACTGTAGTGTAGATATTACGTAACAATTGCAGCTTGTTAATGTTAAAGGTAACATTAACATTTGGCATTTTAAGTGAATCATGACATCGCGCCATGAACTTACACCACGAGGTGGGGAGGGACACATACTCAATCTCCCCTTTGCTCTGGGAATTGCCAGGGGGGTAAATTTGGCGTGAGTGGGGGGGGGGGTCTCCCGGAGAGGGAGGCAGCTGCCAGACAAACTTTTTGATTGCATTGAAGTGGTCTCTAGTTTCTGCGCGAGTTCATCAATATCCTCGCCAGAGGCCCCGCCTGACTGCCTGAGTCTGAGTATTCTTCACTACTATCTCTGCCTTTTAAGGAAGCTTCTTCCTGCATTGAACAAGTTAAATTGCCCGTGTTTCTAACACCTCTGATCCTCGCTAACCTGCAAACTTGACTGATTATTAAATCATGAAATTGAGTTAACCACGAACTTGAATGGGCACTAGACCCCAACACTGAATGGGCCATAAACGCGATTGAGCGGTAAATGCGATTGTTTCTTTATAAAGATTTATTTTTATTATTATTTTCTTTTGGAACGGTGAATATACAGAGAGAAGAGACAGAAAGGAAGATCTTCTGTCTGATGATTCACTCCCCAAGTGAGCGCAACGGCCAATACTATGCTGATCCGAAGCCAGGCGCCTCCTCCGGGTCTCCCACGTGGGTGCAGGGTCCGAAAGCTTTGGGCCATCCTCGACTGCCTTCCCAGGCCACAGGCAGGGAGCTGGATGGGAAGTGAAGCTGCTGGGACTAAAACCGGCACCCATATGGGATCCCGGGGCGTTGAAGGCAAGGACTTAAGCCGCTAGGCCATGATGCCAGGCTGATAGCCTCTAAATCTTTATCATTATTTTCCTGGGTAAATAATGCAAGGCTAACACTAAAAGAAAGAATATTAACATGATGAGCTGTATGAATTTGTTGTGTCAAGGCAGTCGCTGAAGCTACAAGACATCCAATAAGGGTAATAAAGGCAATGAGACCTAAAGATAAGGAACCCACAAAGCGTTTAGGACAGGATAAAGCTGTAGAAATTTGGTCCAGTGCATACAGGCAATATGAGGGTTTACTCAAGATAACCAAAGTACCAGGCATCAGGGAAGAATTAATACAATTAGAAACAATGCACTTGATACAAATAACAGCATATACAGAGTCTTCTCGGGAAAGAGAGAGGGAACCTAAGGGTCCATCTGTAAGTTATTTATCAGGCCTTTATGTAAAATAGCTTGAGTCTTGTGTAGTGATGTGTTCAGTGGTAGAGTATGTCACTAGACATATCAGTGACATGCCCACAAGGCAGTTGTTGATCTTCTGTACACACTAGACCTTTAAGATATTTTCAGGTGAAAGTATCTCTTCTCAGTAGGAATAGCAATTTGGGTAGTGAAAGTGTGCTCTATTTTTTTGGCCAGGGAGAGGCAGGAAGGAGAGATAGCACCAGGATTCCTCTTGGTACCTAGCTCACTACTATACCTCTGGGCCTCTGGGAATGTGGGCTGTAGAGGCAGTCTTTGGGAAGGTTTTTTTTTTTTCTTTTTTTTTTTTTTTTTTTGCAGTAACTCTAGCTGAGAAAAAAGGACATAAAAACTAAGATCTTTCATGTGCCCATGTTACATCTAAACTCAAAGAACATTGATGTTGAAAAAACTGTAAAAAAAACAAACACACAAGGCCCGGCGCGGGTGGCGCAAGTGGTTAAAGGTCCTCGCTTTGCACCCCAGGGATCCCATATGGGCGCTGGTTCTAATCCCAGCAGCCCCGCTTCCCTTCCAGCTCCCTGCCTGTGGCCTGGGAAAGCAGCAGAGGACGGCCCAAAGCTTTGGGAACCTGCACCCGCGTGGGAGACCCGGAAGAGGCTCCTGGCTTCGGATCGGCATAGTATCAGCCCGTTGCGCTCACTTGGGGAGTGAGTCATTGGACGGAAGATCTTCCTCTCTGTCTCTCCTCTCTGTACATCCACCTTTCCAATGAAAAAATAATAAAAATAAATCTTTAAAAAAAAAAACAACAAACACACAAGCATATCATTTCCTTTTTTTAAGTAGAGAATCATACGCATAAGATTTCAAGCAATTTTAGCTAAAAGGCATACAGCAAGGCAGACAGAAGAAGCCACCACAATCACTCAAATTTTAAAACACTAATAGCTCATAAAGACATCTCGTATGGACCCTGACTCAAGAAATTATGTTGCATCCAGTCCTTTTGAGTCTTAGATCAGCACTCAAAACAAACAAATGTAGATGATAAGATAGCTGTGTATAGGGAGATATCATTGCCAATCCTGCAAGCCAGGAAGTCAGGATTGGCATCTGGGCAGAGTAAATCATCTAGACAGAACATAGGATGGCCATTACCCACTCACTGAGGCCTCCAGAAATGTGGTAGAGTCCAAGAGAGTTCATGTCATATAAAGTTATGATTTACTAAGCAGTCTTTATAAATCAAGATTGATGATAGCACTACCTGTTAAAAATTAGTAAGGGAAAGTCAACAATGATAATTTAGTCTGACTTGAAACCCTGAGAGAAAAAAAAGGTCATTATTGAAGACTGATTTTAGTTATCCCAAAAATACAAATTAATCTAAGAGATATACACTAAACGGCCTGGACATATTTGCTAAACTGTAAACATTTATTCTTTTCAGGCTTGTTGGCCTGCATTCCATTATTGTTAAGTATTACCTGTCCTGAAACCTTCGTAAATACAGAAATTTGAATTCGACTTTTGTGACAAAATCTTTTTTGTAGTAGTAGCATTTTGATATGACCAAATTTTGCTCCACTTGGCATCTAACAGTATCTTCAATATTATCCAAAAACATATTCAGTCATTATATCTACTAAATGAAACTTTTGAATTTTTAGATGCATATCAAGGATGTCAAGACTTATATCTATCTGAAATAGAATCTCTTCATATAAAGTAATATATATTAGATTCAATTACTGGCATTAAGTGAATACTTAAATAACTATAAAGTAAGTCCTTAGCTTTTATCAAGGTTAAGCACCGTAAACATACTTAAAGACAGAAAACACAAAGACCACCTCAAAATAAAATTTTATTATATTTCTGAGACACTTCAACTGTCAGGTTTGGAGTTAGCTGGAGCTAACTAGAAAAAAGTGATCATTAATTAGATAAAAACATTCAAGAGATATTATAATAACATGTGATTTTAAACTTTGTTCCTGTGACAGAGGATCAGATTTTATTTCCATAAGTCAGTGATGAACTTTATAGGAAATGCTGCAAACAGTATTGAAAGACTATGATTAATTATATTACATATAAATCATGTAAGATGTATCCCTTTCATATCCTCCATGGCTTTCCCATCCCTTCTTCAACAAACTTTATCCTGTAAATATGTTTTTCTCTCTTCAGCACTGCAGTCTAATATAGCCTTTTTCCTGTAGCACAGAATATTTAGCAAGAAACTCTCTTTTATCCAAGAAACTCTCCTTTATAACCTTTTTCACTAAAAACACATTTGTATACTTGCATTTATTCTTTATCTAAATATAAAGACTAGCAGATAAAAGGATATGAGTGCGTCTCATAGCTGGACAAAAATTTAACAGTGAATTAGATGTTACATTTATACCAGTTTATATGTGGTGTAAATGTTATACTTTTAATGCAATGCCTTTAACAATCCCTTAAGAGTTATATTGGGCCCAGCGCGGTGGCGCAAGTGGTTAAAGAATTATATTGATACAGATCAAAAATCCAAGATAAAGATTTAACAGAGTTTTTAAAAGAGATGTTAATTTTGTACAAACATTGCTTATAAAGCACAAACTAAACTGTGGGCCCAGTTTTGTTTATTTCGAACTCCACCTCTCTTGAAAAAAAAAGGTTGCGGAGTGAGGCTTGACAAAAAAAAAAAAAAGTAAAAATGTCCTGGAGAGGGCCTGGCGCAGTGGCGCAAGTGGTTAAGGTCCTCACCTTGCACGCCCGGGATTCCATATGTGTGCCGGTTCTAACCCCGGCAGCCCCGCTTCCCTTCCAGCTCCCTGCCTGTGTCCCCGGAAAGCAGTCCAGGACGGCCCAAAGCTTTGGGACCCTGCACCTGCGTGGGAGACCCAGAAGAGGCTCCTGGCTTCGGATCAGCATAGCATCGGCCATTGCGCTCTCTTGGGGAGTGAAACATCGGACGGAAGATCTTCCTCTCTGTCTCTCCTCTCTGTATATCCGCCTTTCCAATAAAATAATAATAATAATAAATCTTTAAAAAAAGAAAAATGTCCTGGAGAAATTGCACTGGTGCAATGAGTAGCCTAACAAAGAAGGGTGGGGAAGTCAGGGAGAGTCAGCAACTCACCAAATTGTGCTCAAGTCTCTGTTTGCCCTGGTTGGAGTTCATTTTTGCCCTCTGGGTTTCCGCTTGTAGTTTACCACTTTTTCTGTCCGTTTCACTGTTGTGTGCTACCTGCCTCAGTCCTGCTGACACCTGGGTATTTCCCACTGCTTTCCCCACAATTTTCATCATCTTGCCCTCTCTTCTACTAATTCTGTCCCCTTCTCACCTCACCCTCAGTTGCTTCAGCCTGCCACAATTCCCCTTCTTGTCCCAACTATGTGATGCATTCATATAAAACCAGAATGTGTTCATTGTCAATAAGCTCAGGACATGATTAAAAACACCGAACTAAGAAACAAATTTATGAGCTAAAATCAATGCTGTTCAAGGGCATTTGAAGTTAGTGAGGCTTGTCTGTTGCCCTATCATTTGTTCAATTCTGGAGAAAGTGTCATGAACTGATGAAAAATATGTATTTCTGTGTTCATGGGGTGAATGGTTCAGCAAATGTCTACCAAGCACTTTTGTTTTATTGTCTCTGTGAGTTCTATTGTTTCTCTGTTAAATTTCTGTTTTATTGATCTGTCTATTGGTGTTAATGCAGTGTTGAGGTCTCCTAATATGATTGTATTTCCATCCCCTTAAATCCATCAGGAATTGCTTCAATAGCTGGGTTCATTTGTTTATGGTGTGTAGATATTTTAGTGGTAAATATTTCCTGCTGGAATGTTCCCTTCAGCAGTATAAAGTGTCCATCTCTGTCTCTTTTGATGTTTGTCACATTGAGGTCTGGGTATTCTGAGATTAGAGCAACTGTTCTGGTCTTTTTTTTTTTTTTTTGTCATCTTTTGGCATAAAATCTCTTCTTCCATCCCTTCACTTTCAGTTTCCTTGCAACCTTTTTGCTTTGGTGGATCTCTTGGAGGCAACAGACAATTGGATTGTTTGTTGATTCATTCTGTTAATCTGTGCCTTTTGATTGATGAATTTATGGCATTTGTGTTTAGAGTTAATATGGAGAGATTGCGATTTTGACCTGCCATGAGCATGTGTAAGTGTGAGAAGATGTATCTTCATCTATTAGTGTCTCTGATTAACTGTCTTTCCTCATGTGGACATTAGTGGGGAGGTCTTCCAATTTGCCAACTTTGATTTTGGTTTTGATTTTTTTCTTGATTTAGCACCTTCCTAAGGATTTTCTAGAGCTGGTTCCGTGCTGGTGTATTCTTGGTCCTATTGACATTGTTCAGGTTTGTCTGTTTGATGAGTTGCTGACTTTCATTCTGATTGCCTTCCATTTCTGATAGTCTGTCCTCTGTTGTGTTCATTCTCTTAGTTAGTGTCTCAATTTTGTGCTCTAAGTGAAGGATTCCATTTTTGACTTTTTGCTTCTGCAATGACATGATTTTTGAATTCCTTGAACTCTTCCCAGTGCTTCTCACTGTTTCTAATGAATTTTATCATTACTTTCCTAAATTCTGTATGTGGTATCTCTTCAATATCTTCATCTCACATCTCAGAGCTTGAGATTAGTTTTTGGTTGTTTTAGGCGGAAGTGCTGGTTATTTTGTCTGAATCATTACTTTTTCTGATACTTCTCTGCATTGCTTTGTGGTTTCTTGTCATTTTCAGACTTTTGCCTCTGACTTGCTTGTCCACACACTCGGTCCTTAGTGCTGTAGCCTAGAGTGGATGTGGTCCAGTTACTGCTGCATTGGAGTGCAGGCCGAAGTATAATTCTCTTTGCTCTATTTTGTGAAAGAAGGTGACAGTGGGGTACTAGGCATTTTCATTGTCCCTGGATTTATATCTCTGTATCATGGTTCCACTGCAGCTTGTTGGCTAGGTGTTGTCTTGCGTGTGCCCTCAGAGTCAAAGAGCAGGTGAGAAACTTTGTATCCTTGAGGGTTCTTGTCTTGCTCTGGGTAGATTTAGAGAGTACAGTTCAATTTTCCTCTACTCCCCCAAAGGTGCCCTTTTGGGAAGTGGGCTGGAACCCCAGCTTAGCTGCCACCTCTGCCCAGACTGGTAGCCACTATGTTCAGTCACACTGCTCCCTCTGAGGCCTGTTTTGTGCATCAGGGAATTCCTCCAGAACCTCCAGCCACCCCAAAGAGGGTCAGGACACTCTGTGGTTCCAATCAGAGCAATTTCACTCCACACACCCTCTCAAAGATGCTTGCCTGTGGGAAGTGGACTGCTGGGTCCCCCAGTTGGCCACTGCCTCTGTCCAGGTCAGCAGGCTCTATGTTCAGTTGAACCACCACCCCTGAGGCCTGTGCTTCCCAGTAGGGAATCTGCCTGAGCCACCATCTGTCTAATGCTTCTAGCAGGGTCAGGGCACTCTATCGGCTCCAGTGATGGAGATTCTACTCACTACACTGTCTTAAAAGTGCTTCTCTTTTGGGAAGAGAATGGCCGCCACCCTGCCCAGGTTGGTAGCCTCTCTGATCAGTTCCACCACCACCTCCAGGGCCTCCAGCACTCCTGTGGTCTGCCGCTGCCACTGGTGGGGGTTACTTGCAAAAGGTCCTTCTAGCTGACTTTGTCTTCTGTGGATCGGATGAGACTTCATCTGCCATTCCCTCTGCCTGGGATTGTGACTAAACAAGTTTCACACGGGGTGTTGCCATTTCTTTCTTTTTCTTTCTTTCTTTCTTTTTCTTGCTTTTTTTTCCTTACTGTTCCTCTGAGCTTTGTGAATCTTCTTAATTTAACAATGTCTAGGGACCTTCCTGCTCCTCTTCCTGCAATGCTACTATTCCTGGTTTAATCCTGCTCCACGTTTGGTGCCTCTCTGTGCACCCTACCTTACACCAACTCTCCGTGGTTGGCCATCTTGGCCCTCCCCCACCTATCACTATTAACTCAGAATGTAATGGATTAAATTCAACCATGAAGTGCCATGAATCAATGGCCTGGCTCACAAAAACCAACCTGTCTGTGAGGTTACAAGTGACACATCTCGTCACATAGATTTGTACTAACTGAAATTGAATGATAGAAAAAGATATTCTAAGATAATGGAAAGAAAAATGACCTGGTGTTGCCATTTGCATATTAAACACTATAGTTGTAAACAAAAAAAATTAAACAATTTGAAGAAGGACACCACATTACCAGCACAGGATTCATTCAGCAGAAAGAAATAAACAAAACAAATGAACATACACCAAATGCAAAGAAGCCTAGCCCTATGAAACCAATATTAATGGATTTTAAAAGGAGACGTATATTACAATGTACCAACAGTGAAGAACCTAAACATACAGTTAACATCAATAGACAGATCAAAAAGATGGAAACTCAGCAAGGAAAAAAAAGGTAATTCACACGCTAGAGTCAATGCACTTTCTAGGTTTCTAGGTTTCTATACAAACCTTTAGCTTATAAACAGAAAATACACACTTTCTTTTATTAGTGCATGGCACTTTCCCCATGATTATAGGCACAGAACAAACCTCAGACAATTTAATAAGAGATCAAATTTATATTATTCATTTATGCATCATCTCAGACTATCCTGGAGAGATAAACTGGAGATCATGAAGTCAAAATACCCACAGAGGACACAGAATGTCTTTGAAACTAAATGATGTGTGTGGGCCTCAGAACAGGTTGTCTTGCTTGGATCCTGATTTCAGCCAACACGTGCATGTGATGAGCTGGCTCCCGGCCTGCCTGGGCTCTAGGAGCTGATCCTTTTGGGGTTAGTGAACCAAGGGAAGAGTATCCAGGGCCAGGACTGGGCCAGGCCATAGTCTGGGGCCCACCTGCCACTCTCATTGAGCAGCAGAACAGGATTGGGGAGGTCTTGAGCCTAGGGGGGTTAAACTCCCAGCAACCTCCTGGCTGCTGGTAGGCCTCAGATCAGGGAGTATTGGTTGGATCCTGACTTTAGCCACCACAGGCAGGTGGTGAGCTCTCCTCAGGCCAGTGTACCATTTGGTGCCAGGATCTGCCTGCTGGGTACCCTGATGGGGAGCTTCGGGGTTTGTTTCTTTGAATTGCTGCTTTGATAGCTCTAGGTTGAACCTAAAGTGCTTTTGGGATGTGAATCAATCCTAAAGATTCCCAATGACAGTAACTCTTCCTCTGAAGAATTTGTAATTACTTAACAAGGCTGTGTTCTGAACATCAGTTCATGCAAAAGCTAAGACTCAGGGCTTGTCCAACAGGATATCCTATTAACTGACATGATGATGGATCATCAGAGACATCACATTAGGCAGGGCCATGGCATTAACTAGCATTCAAAAACTATATCCAGGGGTGGTTGTGTGGACCAAAATCTGGAAATTCTAACCCCACTGTACTGGATACCAGCTCTGGCTGACTGAGTGCTTGCAAAGGATGTGTGGATTGGCAAGACAATAAGAAGAAGAGATAAGACACGGACCACTATAGCTTGATGCTCATAACGGACAACTCAGAAAAGTTGCCTTCTTTATTTATTCACAAATCATCACAAGCTTTTGTACAATACCCAATTGTTTTATCATGGTTAAGAAAATACAAAACAAATCCTAAAAAATACTATTTTACTTCAAAGAAAACATTTTCAACAAACTCATTGAAACCTGCAGTCACCTGGGCTGAAGCCAGGAACTCCATGGTTGGCAGTTTACTTTACTCAAAATCAATTTTATACTCAAAATCAATTTTCGCTAAATACAAAAAGCTGGCACTGGGGAATAATTCTGTCGAGTCAAACCACAGAAACACAAGGAGAGTGCATAATCTGAAAATGAGAGAGGTCTAGGAGGTAAATAGTGGGTTACAACTACCATGGGAGAGGTAAAAAACTAGGACAGGGGCTGGAGTGGCTAGACAGATAGACACTCAACAACATCCGTGAGGACTGGATAGTTGAGCTGGTTAGATAAAACTAACCTTCAATACCCATTGACATGTATGAGAGCCAAATGAGATGTGAGACAGACTGGACTAGTCTGCTGCACATACTGGCAAACCAGGGTAGGAGGTAAACCTGTGGAGATTATTGTGGGTCTCTGACTGGGCTGCAGCTCCCACTGATTTATGCTAGGGCCAAGTATGTGTTAGGCAGAACCAGGTTGGGCTTCAACACCCATTAGTTCCAATGGAAGATAGCACTGAAAATGGAACCAACTCAGCAATTGAAACAACCAGTTGAACAGGGGGATGGACTGTGCTGGGCCCTGTACATACTAGTACATACAAGAATCTGGTTCCCCAATTGAACTGCTGGACTCAGAACCCTAACAAAGAAAAGACAGAAGACAGAGGAAGTCAATCAACCACCTCAGCTATATGTTGGCAGTGAAATACTGGGCAAATGGACTATGTCAATCAATATAATATTACCCTGGATGGAGCAAGGAAGCTCCAGGCACCATGGCAGGACTTGAACATTCTGGAGGGGAGCAAGAAAGCTACAGAGATTGCAGCAGGAGTTGGCCACCCTGGAGTGGAGAGACAGAAGCTCCAGGGAATGCAGGGAAGCTTCAGGAGAGCAAGCTTGGCTCCAGTGACAAACCTTCAAGGGAGCAAGTGATGCTCCAGTGACTGCGGCAGAACTTGGCCATCCCAAGTAAGAAACCTAAGAATGACCTGCAGGGCAGGAGCAGGATTTCATCCCAGCAAAAAAGTATTGAGCTCATTGATCATCCACAGTCCAAGAGGATGCTGTTTGGAGTGTGCCAGAATAAGAATCAATTCTAGGAGTGTGTGAAAAGGACCAGTCTGAGTGAGAGTTGGATTGTTCTGAAACTTTGTGAGCTTGCTACATTGCTGTCTCTTGTGATTTGCATTATTCTACCTGTCTTGATTAATTATATTAAGGAAAAATATGGGGCAGAGTTTAGTCACCCCCAAGTATACTCCTGAGACTTTTTTCTGAGATTCAGAAAAGGGCTCAATACATGGGCTTGGAGATCAAAAAGGGTAAGTAGAACTCTCTCTGCTTTATGGAATGGCCCATATTTGAGCTTCACTGGCCTCCGGAGGCGTCATACTCCCAAGAACTGATTTCTAAAGTCAAGGCAGTTATAACCAGACCAGAGAGCAGGGCATCTGGATCAGACTCTGCATATTCTCTTGCAGCCAGATTTAGTAGAGGACCCTCTGAATTGGCTTAGACATTTCCTTCCAGGATCTTCAAATGGGCAAGCAGTATCGATGTCACTGCTTCCAGCCTTAGTTGTCTAGGACTTGCAGGCCAATGCTAAGAAGGGATAAGAGACTGATGTCCAAAAGAAGCCAGTCCTCCAGGAACACCCCAGATTATATCCTTCCCCAATAGATTTAGATTTTAATGTCAGCCCAGAGAGGATAGAATCCCACACCATATACAATCTCACTGCTTACCCAGGAGGCTGAATCTCTCTCAGTCTATGACCCAGTGAACCCATGCTTCCAGCATGGGCTGTTGCAGATGGCAACTGATAACTCCTCCTGGTCTGGCTGGTTCCAGATTGAGCCTACCACCTCTGGCGCCACTGCAGGAGCTGGGGAAAATTTTGAGAGCTTGCCGCCAGAGAGAGAAAAACCAGAGGGCCCCAGCTCCTCAGGGAATTCCATTCAACTGTTGCCCATGTGCAGCATTGGGCAGACAGGCACAGGATGGGAACAAATTTATCAGTATTGGCCCTTTCCCTCCAGTGACCTCTATAACTGGAAAATTTAGAACCCACCGTCTTCCAAAGACCCCAGAGCATTAACTGATTTGGTGGAATCTATTATAAACACTCACTGCTCTATGTGGGATGATTGCCAGCAGCTGCTCAAGACACTGTTCACCACTGAAGAGAGGGGACTTATCCTGAGTGAAGCCCAGCAGATCCTCCAGAACCTCATTGATGATGCCTTCCCCTTGCGATGGCTGGATTGGGATTTCAGGATCCTAAAGGGTAGGGAGTTTTTTCAGGTTTATTGCCAGTCTCAGTGTGGCAGCACGCCAACCTATGAATTTGTCCAAGGTAAAAGCTATTGTGCAGAGAGAATATGAAAGCTCATCCATGTTCCTTGAATGCCTTTATGACGCTTAGAGGCAGTACACGCTGAAAAAAACCAATCAGCACTAATTGTGTCCTTTATATACCAGGCAGACCCAGATGTCAGAAGAAAACTTTACAAGCAGGAAAACTGAGGGGGGAGGTGAACACTAGGGATGTTTGAAGATAGAAGAGAATGTCTTCAATAGCAGAGAAGCCCTGGAAAACAAGGCAGAAAGAATCAGAAAGGAAGATCTTGAGTTCCAAAATAGAGAATATAGAAAGAGGCAGAGGGAAATGGTGAGCATTTTTTGACTGGGCTCAGAGATGACCCAAAGTCTCCTAGATCCCAAGAGAGGGGAGGGA
This sequence comes from Ochotona curzoniae, assembly GCF_017591425.1. Classification (NCBI taxonomy): domain Eukaryota; kingdom Metazoa; phylum Chordata; class Mammalia; order Lagomorpha; family Ochotonidae; genus Ochotona; species Ochotona curzoniae. The sequence continues at coordinate 60,011 of NW_024466258.1, read as the reverse complement.
ACCCCCACTGGAACAGGTCCAGCTTTAACAGAGAACAATGCTTTCCACTGCGTCAGGTTGGTACATTGGAAGAAGGAATGTCCACAACTTAGAAGGAATCAGAGATGGCGAGGGCAGAGGCAGTGAACACAGCCCAAGTAATGCTGGCAGAGAAAGACTAGGGAAGTCAGGGCTCAGAGCCCCTTCCCAAGTCTTGGATAACTTTATATGTGGAGGGAAAATCAGTATGGTTTATGGTGGATATGGCAGCCCAGTACTCTGTACTTAACCAAGCCCATGGCTCCCTCACTGATAAGACTAGCATAGTACAATGGGAAACAGGGATGAAAGTTTGCTTATAGACAAGCAATACAAAGGTAGACCTAGGAAAGCACGAGATCACTCATTCATTCCTGGTGGTCCCAGAGAGCCTAGCATCATTACTGGGCAGAGACCTGCTCACCAAAATTGGTGCTCACATTCACTTTGAGCCAAATGGAATAGAAGTAACTGACAGCTAGGGGCAGCTGCTCCATGTATTTACTGTGTCTGGCCAATGAGCACTGTCTCTTATCCAAACCCCCAGGAATCTGGGATAAGGACTAGGTTAAGGCCTGCCCCCAGGCCTGGGCCAAGATTGCAGGAGTAGGACTGTGGGCCCACCATGCCCTGGTGGTGGTAGAATTTAAAGCCAATGCACAAGCCGTATGGGTAAAGCAGTACCCCATGTCAGAAGAGGCTCACAAAGGCATTGTGCCCCACATTCACCACTTGATAGTGGCTGGTATCTAAAGCCTTGCCACTCTCTGTGGAACATGGCATTGGTCCTGATGAAAAAGCCAAATAGGCAGGACTGTCACCCAGTCCAATATTTGAAGAGAGAAAATGAGAGTGGAAGATATCCATCCCACAATGCTTAATCCATACGCTATTCTAAGCCACCTCCCTCCTTCACATGTTTGGTATTCAGCGCTTGATCTGAAGGATGCCTTTTTCAGCATAGCCTTGGGCCCAGTCATCCAGTATTCAATTTTGAGTGGTGCAAAGCAGCCAAGACTGTTCAGTTGACCTAGGCTTGGCTCCTACAAGGATTCAAAAGCTCACCGACCCTTTTTAATAATGCTCTTAGCAAAGACCTGGAACCATATAAGCAGGTAGACCCTGCAGTGATTCTGCTGCAATATGTAGATGGTTTACTCCTTACCACACCAACTGTGGAAGAATATCAGAAAGCTACTAGAAACGTGCTTAAAGAGCTGGACAAATTGGGTTATCAGTGCAGTACAAACAAGGCCCAGATCTGCAAGCAATCATTAACCTATCTGGGGTATAGTCTTTAGGCATTGAGCCTCATCCTTAAGATTATACCCCAGATAGGTTACCATTGCCTAACAAAGGCCAGGAAAGAAACTATTCTCAGAATTCCCATGCCTGCCTCCACACAAGAGGTAGGAGAATTTTTAGAGCCAATGAGTTATTGTAGACTCTATATACTGAGATATGCAGAGTTGACTAGACCCCTATATGAAGCTGCTAAAGAACAGAAGGACTAGGAATGGCTGGAGCGACATGAGAAAGCCTTTAAAGAACTGAGGGTGCCCTCCTATCCTATTAAAACCTTTTATCCTCTTCAGGGATGAAAGAAAGGGGATTGCAAAAGGAGTCCTAACCCAACAGCTGTGCCCATGTAAGTGACCAGTGGCTTATCTATCAAAGAAGCTTGATCTTGTAGCTGCTGGCTACCTACCGTGCCTCTGTGTCATAGCTGTTATTGGGCTCATGATACAAGACACAAACTGACTTTCATCCAGAACTTAAAGATCATAGCTCCTCATGCTGTGGAGGGAATCCTGAGACAACTCCCTGGTAAATAGATGAGCAATGCAAGGCTCATGCTCTATCAGGGGTTCTTACTAGATTCTCCCAGAATTGTGTTCCTCAAACCAGCCATTTTAAACCCCGCCACCTTGCTGCCTAACCCAGACATGGATACCACTTGATAACAGCTCTGAGCTACTCTCAGAAGTCACTCAAGCTCATCATGATCTCCTGGACATGCCCTTGCTGCACAGTGAGTTAACCTGATTCACGGACAGTGATAGCTTTGCGCTTATTTAAGAACAGCTAAAATTATCAGAAACAAGATTTTTTGTTGAAGTTAGCATAACACAATATAGATTACAATTGATTATTAATTTGAAATTATCATTAAATGCCTTGGAAACAAATACAAAACCTTGAGCAATTACAGGCAGTAGTGATTTTGGGAATCAGCCAAAAACACAAGGATTACCTTAATATATGGAAACACTTTGTAGAAAATTAATATCACATTAATTTTACTTACACTTTAAAATAATCTAATAGTGTATTAGAGTTCAATTCTACACCAAATTATTTATGATAAGAATTTCACATTTTTTAAAGTCCCCAAAATAATCACCTCAAGATTTTCAAAAGCCTAGTATCTTCTTTGAATGCCAAGTTCCAAAAAGTTGGAATGGATATACAGATGAAGTCAGTTAGCTAAACATTTATTACAACAAAAGAAATTGGTCATTATTGTAAGATTAACCTGAAGGCCTGCATTCCAGCTTCCTCAGTGTTATAAAATATTCCTAAAGACATGCAGTGTCAACTTGGGTACATTAGCAAAGCAGCAACTTTCACCTTACAATGACATAATACCATCACCCAAATACTCCTTAAAGCAAAGAATATCATTTTCATTAATTTTAAACAATGAGAACTTGAGACAAAGAGCATAAAAATTAACTTAATATTAGCATAAAAATTAACTTAATATAAAAACTTGTACTTAAAAATTAGTGTATGGTTAAGCAATGTTGTATAGGAAAAATTGTTATATGAATAACATGAATTCACCACAATTGATTGGAATTTCATCCTCCAGGATTTATACTTGCAGGGTGAGGACCACAGGTGGGGCACTGAGACAGTGGCAGTTTTAAGTTTGTAATTTCTCTGCAGACACAAATTGAATAGGATATTCCTGTTTTGTAAACCTCTGAATGTTTGCAACTTGGGGCTGGCCACTCCAGGAGTTTTCTGGCCACTCCAGGAGTTTTCTGGCCACAGGCATCTGCCATCAGGATCAAATTTGGATTTACATTCTTTTTCCCAGTGCTGGCCTCTTTGGCACTTAGGACATATTCCCAGGGAGAGACTGTTAAAGCATATCAGCATGGTATTTTTGTGTTGAATGAAGCACTTGACAATTTTTTCTAAGTTGTCCTGGCTTGCCAAAGTTAAAACATATAGCATTTATTTTCTTGTGAATAGCAAATGTTTCAAGTGCTGTTAGGTGGGCATGGTGGTTAAATGTCTCTATGTTGCCACATAGGTAACCCAGTAGATCTCTCTTTCTTTTATAGCACAAATAACAGTCTGGTAGTCCTCATTAACTTGATTTTCTGTGGAGCCTGTCATATATCTTACAAAATCAGCATCCATTCTCTGGCTCCTTGGATGACTTTTGTATAATAAGCTGCAGATTCAGACTCAGTTTCAATTTTCTCCCATGCCCACAATGCTACATTGAGCGCAACTTGAGATAGCTGTATCTGTTGTAGGGGCTCTGCTCTGCTCAGAGATGCTCCTCAGAAGTATAGCAGAAATGTTATGGTGTTCCTGATCTGAAAGAATGAAGAAATCAGAGTTTTTCATGAAAGCAGAGAGCAGAAGGCAGCTTAGGAGGAGAGCAGGGGTTGGTCCTTCCAGAGAGAAGTTTTAGCTGTGAGCTCTGGAAGGGGACTGACAGCTGGTCCTAGTGTCAAGAAAGTCAGGCTGTGTGTTCTACTGAGGAAGTAACTGTCTCCCTCTGTGGGCTGCTCTGTGGCCTGCCAGGACCTCAACCTCTTAGCCCTTGTATGGGTTCCTGTTCCAGTTCCTGTTCACGGCACAAATACCTTGCTGAAAAGCCAGGTAGTTAGGCCTGCTGTGTCAGCTCACCCCACACATTTCTGGCTGCTTCCAAATATCTACTGTCACATTTCCATGCATTTCCTTTTTCCTACTCCAATTCAACCTCTTGATTAATGTAATTACATCCAGATACAGCTTGGCTTCAAACCCATTGTGTTCTTCCTAATGGCCTGCTTGTCCATTCTATCCACTTCATTGTGACAACTGCCACCAAGTTTGTTTTAACTTGTCCACATTTACATGTGCCCTACCAGCCTTGGCTGACTTCTAAACCCATGTCTGTTTGTACCCAACCAGTTCTTCCTCAGCTGCCTGATCACCAACCCTTTACTAAACATATAACCCAGATTTCCAGCAGCTAGCTGACTGTGCATTCAATAGGTACAATTCTGCAATTCTGTGCCAACACCCAATGTTTCCCACTCCTTTCTCCTCCTAGGCCTCTTGGATCATTTCTTCATTGTCCCACATCTTAGTATCATGGCCAGGCTTGCCCCCAGGAATTTATGCATGTTTCTGCAAGAATTCTATCATTTCCCCTGACAGTAAAGTGTTTAAATGTGATTACAAAGAAAAACTGTAAAAATTTTATGTTCACCATTCTTAATTTGGCAGTGACTTTACCTAAAGAAGATGAATAATTTTTGCTTTCTTCGGCCCTGTGCACTTCCTTTCAGCAGGCAACATGGAAGCCAAGATTTCTCTATCAGCATCTTTTACTAATGTTAAATGTACAGTCAGACTAGTATCCGTGCAGGAGTCTCTGAGGAGGCTGCTGTCTCCAAGCTTTATATGTGCTCGGGTTTCTGCTGCTGTCATTTGTGGGGTGAACCAGCAGACGGGAAGATCTCACTGTCCCTGTTTCTCTCTGTGAAATCTGATATTTCAATAAAAATAACCATACCTTTGGAAAACAGCAAATTGAAAGTACCTGTTTGTAGGTTATGACCTATCGTCTATTCCCTAAGCACTTCTATCAGACAGAGAAGAAAGAAGTGTATTTACTGATAAAACATTCTTTGAAAGCAATTGAAATCTGTAAATGAGATCAGAAGAAAGGTGAGACAAATAGTAATTAATCACAAAGGTGTTTGTTTAAGCTAAGGTCAGAAAACAAAAAGAGTGGATGGGAGCCTGTTATAGTTAGAGCTTAGAAAAGATTGTTAACCAGTATTTTGGGGATTTTTAAAGAAAAAAGTGACAGGGAATTGATGGGAATCTTGTTGAAATCTTAAAAAGAAGTCCAAAGTTTTTGCTGTTGTGAAAGAGAAGGAACAGAGAATTCTTCCACTTATGGTCTGTTTTGGTGTGCATGAGATTGTAAATGTCAATCTTAGTTGTTATAATTGATTTGCTGTGTACATAGAGGTATGTAACTCTCTCTTATGTTGGCTTATGGTTTGGATGAAGACACGTGAGTGAGATGATTTGCGATAAACTAGATACAATCTCAGATATCTGAAGAGTCTCTTTAATGACCATCAAGAAGCAATTGTGAACAGCATACAGTTTCACCAAAATAGCACAGTATAACTTGATGGTTTATCATGTCTTAATCTTGTTGCTTTTGTTTGTTTTCTTTGCATTTCTCCTATAAGAAGAATCATGCTGTGTGCAAATAGGCATAGGTTCATTCCTGTTTTCCAATGAGAATCTCTCTTATTTCTCTAATTGAAGAATTATCCTCCTTTACCACACTTGCTTAATCTTTTTTCTTACTATCAATGCCATGATTCCTTTAAAAGCATGTTGTTTTACATTATTTTACTTGCCTTTACTTGTTTCACTGTCTCTTCTTTTCTCTGTAGATATGTTTCAAAAATCACTATACATAATTTTAAAATTAAGTTTTCCTCAACATGTTGTTCTTGATGGCTCTTTGTGCCTTTTATACCGGTGCTGTGCCTCCATGCTGCCCAATTGTATGTTTTCACACGAAAAGTCAGCATGCTGGTTGGAATTTCCACAGATGTGATTACTCTCTTGTCCACCTGTTAGAATGATTACTCTGGTTTCACTACTGGAAATTTTAATATGACATTACCTATGGCATTCTTTCCTGGTCACCAGAATGAGTTGTTTTATTGTGCATTTATACCTGAATACCCTATCTTTCTTCAAAACAGTGACATTATCTGTTTGTATTTAAGTGAGTAGGCTTTCTCTTCCATTGTTTCTTCACCCACAGGAACTCCATTAGATATGTTCTCTTTACCTAAGGTTCATTTTTCTTTACCACATTTTTTTTAGTTCTGTCTGAGCCTTTTCATAAGAAATATCCTTTGGCAATGAATTTCTTTCTGTATATTTAAGAGCCTGAATTGGGGCATTTTGGATTTTTGTTACATGTTCAATAATTCCTTCCTAATATTTCCATTTGTTCACTCTTTAAGAGATCCATTCAAAGAATAACATTTCATCTCTCAGGTGTATGATGTTAATACTGGCATTTGATCCTATTTATATTAACTTTGGATCTATTTTCAGACTTATCATCAGTTTCTTCATCCTTACATCTATTACTGAAATATTAGAGTTCCTGTGGAATGCTGTCCTGGGTACTCTCAAAAGGTTTTGTTTGTCTTTTCTAAGCTCCAGAGATACAGTCCTCACAACAGTGTGAAGCTGTGGGACTCCTTCCAAGACATCAATCCCAAATTAGAGCACAATGTTCCAGGGCCTGTAAAGATTGGTGCATCAGTCTCACTGTGTTATCAGACTGCACCTCTGAGTGAAGTAGAGTGAAGTGGGGTGGAGTGGAGTGGAACAGAGTGGACAGACTGCACCTCTGTGTGCCTCACTAGAAACCAATCCACCCTAAGGACAAACACTGAATTCCCAGAGTGTTTCTGTGGAAGATTCCCACAGACACAGGTTGCTCACATCCTGAGCCAGCACCAACTTCAGAGACTTGCACAGATGCCAGTTCTAGCTAGATCTGGATGCACAGACTTAGGAACCAGCATGGCAACAGTTTATGTCAGAATATCTTTCGTGGTAGGGACATGTACATGATTCTTCCCATCAGATACCAGCTTTGGGTAATAGTGAGTGAGGAGCCCTGATTAGGCCTTTGCACACCAACAGTGAATTCTGCAACCCACTCAGAAGTGCACAGGGTGTCTGCAGCCTGATCACAGTCACTGTCAAAATGATGTCTATCCAGTGCCAGTTTGTATATTCCATAAAGTAGAGGAATAAGGATTTTGCCTCCTCCCATGGCAGTACAGCTAGATCTTTCCTTACTGTAGCACTTGCATTGATCCAGAGTTTGTGGTGGGAGCCTGCTACAACCTGGAAGCCATCAATTCTGGAAGCAATTCACGCTACACACTTTGCGTGCCCCTCTTTCTGCTCAACTGGATTTTATGACTTGTGGCACAGTTGTCCTTACTTGAAGTAGGAGAGGACTGTGTCCTTGCTGATGACTGAAAATAGCATTTCCAGTGTCTGCTGTGTGTTTTGTAGGGCTTCCACTATTCTCTCATACTCTGCTGAAAATTACTCTTTGACTGTCTTCTGGATCCTTCATCCATTCTCTATGCTGTTTATGTCTCTGAAAATCTTGTGTTAGTGCAGTTGTTTTTTGCTTAACCATATTTAGAAATGCTCACATCTAAATTTAGCTTTTATTTGAACCCATTTTTAAAAGTAACACTTTGATGGTTGGAGCCCTTTTGTTTCACAATGTTGCTTTCTTTCACTAGATTTTAAATTGAGAATGTGTCACATCAAGTTCATTTCAACAATCAGTTTAAGAATTTGTACTTGAATGCCCTAATCATACAGACTCTCCAGAATTGCCTAGCCTTGCTAGTCAGGTATATGTGGTAGTCATCAAAGTCTTGTATTTGGTCTGTAAATAACAGACCTCTTCTTTGGGCCAGTCAAAGGTAGGTAAGTGTCTTGTGGTTGGCAAGGAAGCTTACCTGTCTCTTTATCCACCACTGTGTCTCTATTTGAAATAGCTGTGAGTTCTCTACATAATAGCAGGGACACTGGGTTAGCATTGTGGTGCAGTGGGTTTAATGAAAGGGCTACTATTTGAAACTGTTGCTGAAGCTGCCTCTATCTCACAGGTTTCTCATATAGGGATTCTCATGTAGGCGCTGGCTGGTGCTTCTGTTGCTGTTTTAGGTGAAGGACTTTTGGTGAAATCATGGAGTAATAGAAGAATGATTGGATTCCTAGAATCATACCTTTGGGAAGCCTAAAATCAGTTTTCTTTTCATTAATATAGTTTTACTATTGAAAAACTTGTATCATTGTCTGAAGGTGTTGTGATTGCTTGTATGCTTTTTGTGTATGTGCCATGACTATTCTAAGGGTTTATGCTTGTTAGGAAGGTGAACTGATAAGAGAAAGGGACACAGAAAGAGATCTTCCAGTTGCTGGATCACTCACTAAATGGTTGCATTGGCCAGAGCAGAGCTGATCCAAGGCTCAAACCTAGGATCTTCTCCTGGTTTTCCATTTGTGTAAAATGACTCACAATGATGTGGATCATTATTTGCTACTCTCCCAGTGCATTAGTAGGAATCCTTTCTGAGCAGGAGCATCTGGGACACAAAGTAGTGCCATGAGGACTACCAGCATTTACAGACAGGATTATCCATCAAAACCATTGTACTACACCATAATCAGTCTATTTCCTTTGATTTAAAAGGAAATTATACAAAATTACATTTGGAAGAGATCATAACAGCACCCTGAACAATTCAGATATCATGTACACTTATTCATTGTGAAAATGAAGAGAATGTAAATATGAAAGAAAACTTTTTTACATATAAATTGAGGTCCCAGTTTTGGGCCTCTGTAGGCTAATCTTCCACATTCACAAATCAGCATGACGAGTAATGAATCATATCGTAGATGCTTCATTTACAATCTGACAATCTGGTTAGTGCCAGCAAAACAGTAAAGATGGCCAATGTCTTTTTGCATTGGCAGCCAGTTGGGAGCCAAGAAGGAAGACAATAACTCCATGATGTGGATCTGCTCATTTGCTAGTTTCCCCTAGAACGAAACTGGGACACCAGAGACAGAAAGGTAAAATATTTGGAGTTCTTGTTATTATGCTCATGTAAAACTTTTTGTTCTGTATGAACCAAACTCTGCTCTCCATTCACACAAAGCATATCTAGAAGCATGCTTTTATGTTTATCAAAGGACTACCAGGAGGGTGAAATGAGTAATAAACAAGTAAAATAGCCAAATGTTGCCAAGGAAGCACATGCAGTTTAGAAACAAGTGCCAACCTCACCAGAAGTATGCATTGACCAGGCAACAACTTTGAAGATTCAGTCACCAGCAGAAGTAGTCCCAGGGAACTGTAGAGATCAAGCAAGAGAGATGAGGGCTGTCAGAGGTAATGCAATACTATCTGTTGTTTTAAAGGGGACTTTAATTGTGAAACATTTCTCAGCCATGGAGATATTTACACATACTAGTTCCATTGATTTATGTTCATTAATTTTATGTTTAGCTCTCCTGCCATATACATTTATGAGTTCCAATCATCTTGATATTGAGTCCTAGCATAACCTAAGAAGATGCATGTTGTATGTTTAGAGACATTTTAATTTCTTTGTTTCCTATTTGAATTTTTAAAAATGCCTTTATCTTGACTAAAGTCTAGGTCTAGAGATTCCAGCACTATGTGAACTAGGAGTGGTGAAAGTGGACATCCTTGTCTAGTTCTAGTTCTTGGTGGAAAAGTTTCCACTATTTTCCCTGTTTAACATGATGATAGTATTGCTTTATTCTCTTGTTTTGTAATGAGTGCATTCTAGAATGTTCCTCTTCTGCTTGTCTTGCTTAAGTTTGTAGCATGTAATGGTGTTGGATTTTATCAATTGCTTTCCCACATCTATTGAGATAGCCATGCATTTTTTCCAATTTGTTGATTTGATATATTAAATGGATTAATTTGCAAACGTTGAAACAACCCTGAAAGCCAGGCATCAATGTGCCTGATGTACTGTTGGATCTTGTTGATATTGTTGTGGATATTTGTGTCATGTTCTTCAGGGATATGGGTCTATATCTACAGGTCTCTTTTTCTGTTTTGTCTCTATTTGGCTTTGGTGTTAAGGTGATACTGGCTTCATAAAGAAGTGTTTGGAAAAAATAACTTCCTTTTTGTTACTTGTAATAGCTTGTGGAGATTGGGGAAATAGTTTTTAAGACATTTGTTAGAACTCAGTCTTTCAGCCAACTGCTCTAGGCTTTTTTGTTTTCTTCCATTGGGAGTGATCTTATTACGAATACAATCTTAGTCCTATTTATACAGCTATTTGTATTATTATGCCTTCAGATTCAATTTTGTTTTTTGTCTGCCCCAAATCTGTCATATTCTTGCATACTTTCTGATTTAACATGTAATTAGTTGGAATAATTCCTGACTATTCCATGTGTCTGAAATATGCATTATCATGCTTTTTTTCTGTCCCTGATCCTGTATGCTCAAATCTTTCTTCACATTTCTTTAATCAATTGGACTAGTTGGAAATGTTTTATTGATTTTTCTCAAAGTGCCAGCTCTTTGACTCATTGGTCATATGCATTATTTTTATTTTTTTGTTTTTCTCCTCCCTTATTTTGTTTCTTTCTTACCACTAACATTGGAAATGTTATACTGTTTGTATTTGAGCTTCTTTTGCCATTCTGTGTTGATACAATTTTAATTTCAAGCACTTCTTTCCCTTTGATTCATCTGTAACCTATTTTGCTCACTTATTATCAAACTGTTTGGTCTCAAAATCACTGTGTGTTCTCTTTGATTTCATGGTCTCCAGTTTATCTCCATGAAGATTGAGATGGTGCATGATATAAATTAATTTATAAGATTGTCTGAGGTTTATTTTGTGCCTATTTCATGATACATCTTAGAGAGTGCAAAGTACTAATAAAGGAAAGAGTGGATTCTCTGTTTATTGGATAAATAAATATTTCATAGATACCTTAAATGTCCATTCATTCTAGTATGTGAATGAGCTCTGTGGTTTCTTTGCTGAGTTCCTCCTCTTTGATCTGTTCAAAGATGGTAGTTACATGCTGAAGATCCTCCACTATTGTTGAATTGTACTTTTCTCCTTTAAAATCTGTTAATATTAGTTCATAGAGCTCAGGATTTTGTGTATGTACATTTGTTTTGGTTGTTTCTTCCCATTGAATGAATCCTGTGATGGCTAGGTAGTGTCCTTTTTCAACATTTAAATGGTTTTTCGTTGATGTCTGTAGTTTCTAACATAGAAATGTCAATGCCAGGTCATTTTTTTCCATTATCTCTGAGTAACTTTTTCTACACTTTAATTTTAATTTCTACAAAGCTTTGTGGTGAGTTATGTTGCTTGTAGCTAACAGACAGAAAGGTTTTCTTCTGTGAGCTGGCTGATTAATTTATGACATTTAACGAATGCATTTAATCCATTCACATTAGAGTCAATATTGATAGGTAATAATTTACCAAGCATTTATCAATAATTCTTTGCTGTTTTATACTTTCTTGTTTATTACATATCTATATTTGCCTTTGGTTTTGGTAGAGCTACTTTGCTCATTTAATAGAACACCCTTTTAAAGTTATAGTTGTACTGAATATCTAGTAAATGTGAAATCACTGAGCTTTTGTTGGCTGTGGAAGTATGTTTCTTTTATGTTCAGAGCAAAGGAAAACATTTTTGATGAAATGATCCCTGGTTAACAATATTTTACTTCTAACACCTTCAGTATGTCATTTCATTTTTCTTTGGCAAGTGGAATTTATTGAAAGATGGGTCTTAGTAGAGTTGCTCATATGTAAACATTCCTTTGTATATGAATATTTAAGCATATTTTCTTTAACTTCAACTGAAGAGAGCTTGAGTATGTTTCATGGTCAGCAGAACTAGTACATCCTTAGCCCCAGGTTCTGTTTCTGTGCTTTCTGAAACTGCCATCACTTTTATATTTAGTCTTTTAATGGTGTCCCTAAATTTCTGAATATGTTCTTAGCTTCACTCATTTCCATTTGCACATTTTTGACTGCTTCACCATTATTGCAGTAATTGTCTTTCAATTATGAGATTATTTTTCTGCTTCATTATTATTCAGATTTTCACTCATTTTAATTTGATGTATAGTTTGGGTTTTTTTATTCAATGCTGCAACTTCTGGTGTCATATATTTCTATATTTCCCTTAATGTCTGAATGCACTTCTTTGCGTTTTAATGAAAATTTCAGTAAATTTTTAAAAAATTGTTTTGATTTCCCGTGTATCTTGATGTCATCCTCAATATAATATGACTTTAATCTGTATGTTTTCCTTTCTTGTTGGTAACTATCTTTTGTGCCTATTTTTTTCAATTGTGGTTTCATTGCATATTTAATCTGAGGATTCTTCTTGGAATTCTTGGAATTCTTCACCTTGGTGCTGTTGTTTACACTGTACACAGGAGACATGTTTAAACAGACGGAGATGAATCAGAGCAGGCACAAATCCAAGGTGATGTGGAACAGATACAATCCAAAAAACAATAGAGGACAGGATTAATGCAAAGCGACACATTGAGACCCATCAACGCAGGAAAGCTGCAGAGATTAAGAGGATGGATATGTCAGTGGCAATCATAGGCCCACTTACACAGGGGGTGGAGGCTGAATCATTTTTTTAATTATTATTATTACATTGTATTATGTGACACAGTTATACGTATGGGATTTCCCCCATTCCTCCTCCCATGGTAGATTCCTCCACCTTACTGCATTGTCACAGTTCAAGTTCAGTTGGGGTTCCTTCATTGTAACCTCATATCAAGCATAGGGCCTAGCATCTTACTGTCCAGATAAGTTCAATGGCTTCTACTAGAGACCATCACTGGTCCAAAAGTAGAGCTGCCAGAGTGTCATCCCAACCAATCAAACGCCCCAACATAATGTCAGCAACAATCCACAACATTATGGAATTAGCGAACATAGTACTGAGTAACACATATGTTAAAATAAAGTAATATAAAGTTTTTTAAAATTACATTTTACAGGCACTATTTTTCATATTGACATCATTTCATCTTAAATTATTAAATTAAGGCAAACTATGTGATATCTAGCCTTTTGAGATTGGCTCATTTCTCTTAGCATTATGGTTTCTAGCTGGGCCCATTTAGCCACAAAGAGTTGCATTTTGTTTTTAAAATAGCTGAGTAGTATTCCATGGAGTAGATGAACCAAAGCTTTCTTATCCAATCTTCTCTTGGGCATTTCAGTTGCTTCCAAGTTTTTGCAATTATTGATTGTGCTGCTATGAACATAGGGGTGCTTCTTGGTTTCTTGTGAAACAAGTGTTTTGTATATATTCCTAGGAGTGCTATTGCTGTATCATATGGTATGCAGATTTTGAGTTGTTTGCGTGTCCTCCATATTGATTGCCATAGAGGCTGTACCAACCTGCAGCCCCACCAACAATGCAGTACAGTTCCCTTTTCCCCACATCATCGCCGACAGGTATTATTGATGTTTTCTTTTATGTGGGCCAATCTTACTGGTGTTAGGTGGTACCTCATCGATGTCTTCATTTGAATTTCCATTATGTCCAGGGAACTTGAACTTTCTTGCATATGTTTGTTTGCCATTTGGGTTTGTTCCTTTGTGAAATGTTTGCCCATTTCCTGTGCCCATTTCTTGAGTGGCTGGTTTGTCTTGGTATTTTGATTGTTCTTTGTAATATTCTGGAGGTTAGCCCTCTATCACCTATGTAGTGCGCAAAGATCTTCTCCCATTCTGTAGGTTGTTTTTTCACTTTGCTGATTATTTCCCTTGCTGTACAGAAGCTTCTTAGTTTGATGAGGTCCCACTTGTTTATTCTGTTCTTAACTGCTATTGCTTTTGGTGTCCTTCTTAGAAAGTCAGGACCTATTCCTACATTTTGCAGGGTGTTTCCAATGTTTCTTCCAAGAGTTTGACGGTTTCTGAATGCAGGATTAGGTCTTTCATCCATGTAGATTGGATCTTAGTGTATCTTTTTGTTTCTGCATGCTATCATCCAGTTGTCCCAACAGGATTTACTGAAGAGACCTTCCCATTTGCCTGGACTGTCATCTGTCTTTTTGTCAAAGATTAATTGGCTGTATCTGTGTGGGTTCCCTTCTGGTATTTCTATTCTACTCCATTGATCTTCCTCTCTTTTTGCCAGTACCAGGCTGTTTTCATAACCACTGCTCTACGGTATGCCCAGAGGTCCAGCACTGTGATTTCCCTTGCTAACTTCCTGTTCTTCAGGATGGTTCTAGCTATTCGTGGTTTTTTTGTTTCCAGATGAACCTTTGAATCATTGTGTCCAGTTCAGTGAAGAATATTTTTGGTAATTTGATTGGAATTGCATTGAAAGTAAACATTGCTTTTGGTAGTATAGACATTTTAAGGATATTAATTTTGCCTATCCAGGAACATGGGATGTTTCTCCATTTTGAGGTCTTCTTCAATTTCTTTTTTGAGTAGTTTGTAGTTTTCTTCAAAAAGGTCTCTGACACTTTTGGTTAAATTTATTCCTAGATGCTTCATATTTTCTCTGTTATTTGGCATGATATCTTGCTGGTTAGAACTTTTTCCATCTTGGGGCTGTTTGCGTACACTATGGCTGTTGCTTTTTGTTCATTTATTTTGTAACCTGCCACATTTCTAAATTCTCGTATTAGTAATAGCAATCTTTGTATTGAGTCTCTTGGCTCTTCTATGTAAAGGACCATGTCATCTGCATATAGTGAAAGCTTGACTTCTTCATTTCCAATTTCAATTCCTTTGGTTTCTTTGTCTTGTCTTATGGCCTCTGCAAGTATCTCTAGAACTATGTTGAAAGCAGTGGAGATAGCAGACATCCTTGTCTTATTCCAGATCTCAGTGGGAAGGGATCCAGTTTTTCTCCATTCAGTATGATGCTGGCATTGGGTTTTTCATATATTGCTTTGATTCTGTTGTGGATTGTTCCATCTATGCCTACTTTGATTAGGGTTGTTAACTTAAAGTGCTGTTGGATTTTGTAGAAGGCTTTTTCTGCATCTATTGATACTATCATGTGGTTCATGTTTTTCAGTTTTTGCATGTGATGGATTACATTTATGGATTTCTGAATATTGAACCATTCCTGCACGCCAGAGATGAATCCTACTTGGTCTGAATGAATGATCTGTCTGATTTTTTTTTTTAATTCTATTGGCTAGGATTTTGTTGAGAATTTTAGCATCAATGTTCATCAGGGAGATAGGTCTGTAGCTCTCCTTCTCTGATGGTTCTCTATCCGGTTTTCTGATTAAGGTATTGTTGACTTCATAGAATGAGTTTGGAAGGGTTGCTTCCTTTTCTATTGTTTTGAAGAGCTTGCAGAAGATTGAGGTTAGTTCTGTTTGAAATGTTTTGTAGAGTTCTGCGGTGAAGGCATCCGGGTCTGGGCTTTTCTTTTTTGGGAGATTTTTAATCACTGACTCTATGTGTGATACGTTTATGGGTTTATTCAGGTCTTCTGTTGCTTCTGTGGTGAGTTTTGGTAAGTCTTAGGAGTCTAGGAAACTTTCCATTTCCAAGTGGTTATCTGATCTGTTGGAGTACAGTTCTTTGTAATAATTTCTAATTATTTTCTTAATGGTTGCAGTGTCTGTTGTTCTGTTGCCTTTGTCATCTTTGATGCTGCTAATTCTTGCTTTCTCTCTGTTAACTGGGCGAGTGGGGTGTCTATTTTATTTATCTTTTCAAGAACTCAGTATTTTGATACATTGATTTTGTGTATAGTCTTTTTTGATTTTTATTTAACTTA
Source organism: Ochotona curzoniae (assembly GCF_017591425.1). Taxonomy (NCBI): domain Eukaryota; kingdom Metazoa; phylum Chordata; class Mammalia; order Lagomorpha; family Ochotonidae; genus Ochotona; species Ochotona curzoniae. The sequence goes on along the minus strand of NW_024466258.1, from coordinate 44,298 downwards.
TTTATTCCCTTATTTGGAGAATTTCTTGTTTTCTGTTGTTTGTGTGGCCATTCTGCTGCTATTTTTCCAATTCCTGGAGGTGTGTGTTTAATTACTGTATTTGATTCCTTTCTTGGGTCTTGGCACGAGCACCAATTGCAATAAGCTTACCACATAACAGTGCTTTCCCTCAAGTTTTGGACCATTGAATCTGAGTTTTCATTGGTTTCTATAAATTTTTTTATCTCATTCTTAGTTTCTTCTCTAACCCATTGTTCATTTAATAGCATATTGTTCAACCTTCATGAGTTTACATATTTCCTGGGACATTTTGAATTGTTAATTTCCAGTTTCATTCCCTAATGGTCTGAGAAGGTGCATGGTATGATTCTGATTTTTTTTTTTTTTGGTAGTTAGTCAAACCTGCTTTTTGTCTTATCATGTGGTCTATCCTAGAGAAGGTGCCATGCACTGCTGGAAAAATGTGTAATCTGAGCCTTAGGACAGAATATTCTATAGATGTGTAACAAGTCCAGTTGTTCTATTGTTTGTGTGAGCTCTGTAGCTTCTCTGTTGAGCTTTTGTCTCGTTGATCTATCTATTGTTGTTAATGGAGTATTCAGATCTCCCAGGATTATTGTATGTTCATCTATGTCTCCCTTTAAGTCTGTAATTGTTTCACGTAGCTGGATGAATCTGGACTTGTAGCATAAATATTAAAAATGGTGATTTCTTCCTGATGAATCTTGCCTTTCAACAATATATATCGCCCTTACCTGTCCACTTTGATGCTTGTCACGTTGAAGTCTATATCATCTGAAATTAGGACCAATACACCAGCCTTTTTTTTTTCTCATTCATTGGCATGAAACATGTTTTTCCACTCCTTCACTTTCAGTTTCTTAGCATCTGTTCTAGTTAGATGCGTCTCTTGTAGGCAGCAGATATTTGGGTCCTGTCTGTTAATCTGTGTTTTTTGATTGATGAGTGGAGGCCATTCTTGGTAAGGGTTATTATTAAAGATTGAGATTTTGTCCTGCTATGCGCATGTCTTTGAGGTAGTTGGTGTCTGAGTGTCTTTCCTTGCATGAGCTTTAATGTGGTGGTCTTACCACTTACCATCTTCGCTTGTGGTTTGGTTCCTTTTTCTCTGGGAGTAGCACATTTCTGAGGAGATTTTGTAGAGTTGCTTTTGTGCTGTTATATTCTTCTAATTTCTCTTTGCTATGTATGAAGGTATCTAATTTCATTCTCAAATACAAATGAGATTTTTGCTGGGTACAATATTCTTGGTTTACAGTTGTTCTGTTTCTGTATTTGAAAGATTTTATCCCATTCCCTTCTTGCCTGGAGTGTCTTCTGAGAAGTCAGCAGTGATTCAGGTGGTCCTGCCTCTAAATGTAAGCTGTCTGCTCTGTGCTAACCTCAGGATTTTTTCTTTGTGTTCATTGTAGAGGAGCTTGATTATCACGAGTCTGGGAGAAGATCTTTTTGGGTCAAACCTGTGGGGTGTTCTTTGGCCTTCTTGGATTTGGACTGGGCTCATGTTCCAAACATTTTGGAAGTTCTCCTGTATAATTTCATCGAGCACCAGTTGTATGCCTGTCTCTCTTTCCTATCCTTCTGAGAGCCCCATAATTCTGATATTTGACTTCTTGATGTTGTCATTCCTCTTCTGGATAGCCTTGGACGTCTTGTGTAATTGTGTTTCCAGTTGATTAATGATCTGCTTGCTTTCATTCTGGGAATCTTCCAATTTGCATATGCTATCTTCTGCTGCAGTTACTCAGTTGGTTACATTTTAGACTGTTTTGAGGTCAAGAGTTTTGTTTTTGAGTAATTTTGTTTCTGTGATTATGTGGCTTTTCAATTCCTTAAGTTTCTCCCATCATTTTTTATTGTCTCTGAAGAGTGTCATAATTATTTTTCTGAACTCCTTATCTGATACGTTTTCAATTTCTTTATCTGTAATCTCTGCTATTGACCAGGCCTTTTGGTGTTTTTGGGGTGGTACTGGCTGCTTCCTCTGGCTCATTTATTTGTCTGTGACTTTGTCCTATGTCTGTGAGGTATTGCTGGCTTCAGACCCTTGACCTCTGCTGCCATCTAGTAGGTGACCTGAAGTCTTGCTGGTCTTGTTTTGTTCCTCCTGCTAAGGACAAGTTTTTCTCTATGCTAGTGACTCACTGAATTGTGCTAGCCCGATTTTGTTAGCCTGGTTTTGCCTCCTACTGGGGGAAGTGAGGGTTTTCTTTGTTTGCCTTTCATCAAGGTCCGCTTCCAGGCCACTTGCCTGCTTTCGTTGTTCACTGCAGCTTGCTCCCTGGTTTCTCCACTGTGTTAGCGGCTTACCAAAGTTTCAAGTCTCTGAAGTCCGGGGCTCCCTTCTTGCCCTCTCTGGCTGACTCACACTCTGATTTCTCCCCTGTGTTTGTGACTCACCAAAGTTTCACTTGAGTCTCTGCAGTCCAGGGCTCCCTCTTTGTCCTTCTCTGGTTGTTGATCCCAGTATTTCAGGTTTGTTTTACTGCCTTGTGCCATATCTCTCAGTACTGGTGGGACCAGGGAATTTCCCCGTGTTCCCCGCGGTTCTTTTCCTCTCAGGCTCACTTCAGACTGCTCCTGTCACTATTTTCCAGGACCCTCAGCTACATCAGTCCAACTCCATCAGCTATCTTGTCTCCTCCCAACTGATCGAGAATTTATATGTTTCTCTACCAAAGACTCTTCTTTTCCCTAATTGTCAATATATGGCTTGTTCTCTTAGAACTATTCAATTGCTTGTATCTGCCATAAATGTATAAAATTTGGTAAAATCTTCCTAGAGTGCTAATAACTGCTGGGTTATTGCACAGATCTTTTGCCAGCTACTATGACTCATGTAAGTCTTTCTAACAAGTGCTTTCTTACTGTGCTATGTTCTACGATAGCATAATTACTTTAGATAATCTAACATTTGCCTGTTTCCTGGCTAGATACAAAATGGGTTTAGCATTTTAACACTTAAAATTCAACAAGAGAAGCCTCTAAGCTCCAGTCAATAATTCAGAACCTCTGGAAATAAACCCCATGGAGAGTGCCCTGCTGCTGCCCAGGCCTCTCAATGCCACTTTTTCAGCAGGAAGCAGCCAGAGCAGACATCATCCTTTTTCCCCTGAAGCAGCTAGGATCCATTCGTCTAGGGCATTATGAGGATCCAGATGGTTAATAGGCAATTTGGGTCTCAGATCCTTGTTAACTTTTGCACTTGTGTTTGTACCAACATCCTAGAATCACAGGACTTAGGACTGCTTTTTGGCAGAGGTCTTTGTGATAGAATTAGTTCCAAAAGCAGATGGGGAGTGGTGGGCAATTGACCCATTTGATCTTCATTGTTATCAGCTAATTTCATTGTGTGATGTCTGCCAAAGGCTCCTTCTGCCCTCCCACTCCAGATCCTTAAAACCAATATCATGGATGTAATATGGCAGACATTCCTCACCAGCTTGTCTTCAGTGGTTTTTGTGGCTGAAAACCAACTTCAGTGAACATGGTGCCTGCTGGCAGGCCTAAATCCTGAGTGCAAAATATAAGCCTAACATGAATGAATCTTCATGTCATAGACTTAGCATCTAAAGAGAATTCTTTCACACTGAGGTGGTTTGAAGCAGCTGATGTTCTTAGCAGGAGTGGAGGTAGAGTCACTGTACAGGGATCCATGCATCACATGGCTTCTCTGCCCATATGTTCAAGTGGAGATCTCCCACTCATCACTCACACGTGGCTAACCCTGTGCAGATATGACCTGTAATTGGAGCCATATTAAAACGCCATAAGTCTCCAGGTAGGGAATCATTATAGAACCTGTGTCCTGAAACATTTGCATTGGGAGGAGAAAATGAAAAGATAGTGATGGGGTCGAGTGGCTTTATTAAACTCTTGTCTACATTTCAGCTTTCACATACACCCTTCCTTACCATCTTCTTCAATATTTTTGCATTCAACCCATTCAGAAACAAAAGAGACTTCATCTCAGGTGCAGGAATTCTCTCCTTCTTTCATTAGACACCCTTCGAGTGTCACACACATCTCAAGAGTGTTGTTTTGAGTCTTGTGGATTACTGTGTGAGAAAAAACAGCATGTCAGTCTTTAGCTGTAGCATCAGCTGTGTTTTCTCAATTTCTGAAAATTATTCATCAACCTCTTCCTTATCAGGGACTTTTCTCAAAAGGATCTTCTCTCAACAGGGTTCTCAGGACTTCTCTCAAAAGTAACTAAATAATTTTAATAATGCAACTTTATTTTTAGCCACATAGAAGTTCAATCATATATTGACACTTCCCTGGACAGAGACTCCAAACACAGTGTACAATATGTATTGATTTTATGTCCTGAATGGTAGCACACATGATATTTTACATATTTATTTTTTACTCTATGATATTTTGCCATTGTGTGTGTGTGTACGTGCAGTGTGTGCACCCGCAAGCATGTGTATTTATGTTTGAACTTTTGGCCCATTTACTTGTACATACTGCCTTGGAAAAATGTTGACTATTCCAGGAATCCTGAGAAAGGAAACCCTAGAACCAGAATCTTGAAGGTAACAAAATATGCCTAATCACGTAAAGTGTTTTGAATGGCTGAACAGCAAGTGCTGTTGTTTCAAGGGACTGTCTATGAATGTTAATTCACAAAGCACACACATTTGTTTGTGAATACACAACAAAATATTCAAGAACTGAATAGGTTAAAAGTAAGAGGATATATATATATATTATCGTGAAATTGCTACAGGGGAGGTGGGGATGACATGGTAGAAGGTTCATTTAAGTGCATTAGTTAAAAGGGAAAAGGAAAACTATTTTTTACCCTGATAAGAGAGATACAAGTTATTGTGTATTTCTAATTGCTATTTCTAATTTCTAATTGCTTACATCTGACTTGCTCCTGAGGAGCTGCTATTTATTCTTGGGACTATATTTTCATTGATTCTCACCAAACAGAGCTCATCTTAGTTACCTTGCCCTTAAGAACTCCATTGTGAAAGCAGTGAAGTAAGTAGAGGTTGGGAGCAGTGACAAAATTACAATTCTTGTCTACAAATAGGGTATGTCAAAACGTCTTATCATTAATTTTGATGATAATGAGCTCAAGCCATGCTGGAAAAGGTGGGGATCTTCAGTTGTCATGGAACTTTCCATAAGATGAGTTGGGACCTCCACACATATATGACACACATCTTCTTGAGGCTTCTGGAATGCTGTGTGGAAAATAACATGACAAACTTGAAATGTGGCTTCTCCTGAATGGTCCATGTTTTCAAAGAACAGCACACGGTCTCAGTATGTCTTATTGTATGTGATCATGCTTGAATCAAAATTTTCAGGCCTAATGATGGCATTACCCTTCCATAAATCTAGATTGTTTCCTATTTGTCCACTGTAATGTAGAATAAGCTTATGACCAATCCAAATCATACATACTCCAGTCTTTCATAACTCTCACTTTCGTTTATGGCTAGTTGACACAGTGCATTTGCATACATGCATATATGTTATATATCCATTTTTAATATGTGTGTATTTTGTGATACCTGAGTATGTTTTATGCTTGCATAAGTATGTGAATTTGTGTTTGTATGTTACTGTGGTTCAGCTGTAAGGCCTCTGCATTTATATGTTCTGCACTTTAGCATTTGCTGAGTAAGTCAGTCAATGCAATATGTTGGAAAAGCCATATGAATATTTCCTCCTCATGCAGCTCTTTTAAGGACTGAAACATAGCAGATATCATTTCCTATCAGGCCCATGTGTACCTATGAAAGTCAATTCTTGAAACATTGATGTGCTATTCCTCAAGAGGTTTGTAAGGATATTATGAATCAAGATGCATTTAAAAGAATTTGTTAGAAGAGAAAAGATAATCACAGTACAGAGGGATGAATCAGACAATTTTCTTAGCAGGATCTTATTCAATGTGTGTAGATGTTGCTCTTGAGAGGCTTCCATATATCCCATTCCTGCCCTTGACCTTATCTAGGATTTTTCTCTCTATTCATCTGACATGCTCTTCATCAACTGTGCCCTCCATTTGGCCATATTCCCAATGAGTCCTTACCTAGAGAGTTTATCCCAGAGCTTGTATTCCTGTTAGGGGAAATTGAACTGGGTAGAGTTTGAGCTATTTGATGGAATTCAATCACCTGTGCATCTATTTCAGACTACATACAAGGTATCTTACCTCCTTCTTCAATAATGAGGTTTTAACACAGTCAGAAACAAAGAATATTTCATTTAAATTGTGATAACTCTCCATTTGATATGATATCTTAAGAGTGCCAGACATCTCAGGAGCATTGTCTTGAGCCATTTGAAATTCTGACAGAGAAAATAAAAACATGTAAGTTCAAATGCTACATCATCTGGTTTTTAAGATTTTTCAAAAGACTAGCACATATAGTTAATACACTGTTGGCCATGAGACTTAATCTTTAGCATTGGGCATAACATCACAATTCAATGAAGCTAATTGGCCAATATTGTCCACTCTAGTGTAGACCATGGCATATGCCCTGGGCATATTACTCATTGAGTCAGCTGTGCCAAGAGTGATGGTGACTTTATATGTTACATTACATATTGTATATATTGTAGATACAACATATTGTGTATATATATGTATTTCTATGTAATACAAGCAGTACACACATGCCATTCTATAAACCTAAATGTATCTCTGCATATTATATGTATATGCTGATTATGTGCTAGATGAATTTTTGTGTGGTGTATGAGATAAAGGTTTGTGCTCAGAGATGTGGCTTGTGCATATTCTCAGCTGAAGTGATTTCTGAGTATATCAGACTATTAGACAAGAAAGGAAAAGTCTAGAAAAGTTCTCCTTCCATTTGGATTTATCTAAAAAGCTAAGTTGTTTATTGATGTTGTGTCCTGTGATGTAAATGGTTATCTACGAAAGCTAATTATGAAAAACCTTAATGTATAAAGCATCCATTTTTAAAAGATCTATTTATTTTTGTTGCAAAGTCAGATATATACAGAGAGGATGAGATACAGAGAGGAAGATCTTCCATCCAATGATGAACTCCCTGAGTGACCACAAAGGCTGGTGCTGTGCTAATCTGAAGCCGTGAGCCCAGCTCCTCTTTTAAATCTACCATGCAGGTGCAGTATCACAAAGTCTTTGGCTATTTTTGTTTGCATTCCAAGGCTACAACAGGGAGCTGGATGAAAACTGGGCTGCCAGGATTAGAACCGGCACACATATGGGATGCTAGTGCATTAAAGATTAGGTCTTTAGCCACTAAGCCATGGCACAGTGCCCTCCACAAAGGTTGGTAATGCAATGGTAAATGAAAATGCATTTTAGAAAATAGGTAATAGGGGGAAAGTGATTCCTCTAGAATAAGTGGAGCGAAACGTGATTTTCTGAGCAGAAGCTCATTCTCAATGCATGGGGAAACCTCTGCACATGTTTTTATTCATCTCATAAATGCCCAGGTTACAATTTAGGTATTTGCAAATTTTCTCACTGACATGTTTCCTGAAATTTGGGGCTACATTCCCACAGAATTTATCTCCAGATCTCCATCCTAGTGCTTGGACCCTGATTAATTACGTGGTTTTCAGAATCTGCAGTGAATAGTGTTTGAGCTTTGTGGATGAGTTCAACCTCTCATCACCAATTAGACCTTCACACATACTCTTGCCTTGGTCCCAGGTGTTGGGTTCATGTCACTGGAGGAAATTCTTTGGATGATCTCTATTAAGAGCTCATTGATATTTATTGCATCTTTCACAATGATCTCTGCAAAAGTTGTGTGATTCCAGAGAGAGTGCCTCTTTCTCTAGCACTTACCTCACATCAATAAGATCACACTTTCTGCATTTGCAACTATTGAGCGGCCCATTCTGTCAAAGCTCTTTCACCTAATTCTTTAATGTAGAAAATATCTTGTATTTTGTGATATCATAAATGATTATGGGTGCAACCAACGCTCAATAGTACATTGGTGCTAAGGCATGGAGCCATTTTTGTCCTGTTTGTCTCTCAGGCAAGGAATTTATGCTGCTCACTTTTGTACTGAACAGTCTTGGTCATGAAAGATGCCCCTGTTGTCTGGTTGATGTGCGGATCGAAACTGTCTTCCACAAACCACTATAGGATACTTGATTTACCGATGCCCGCCCTACCCAGCAGACACACTTGGAGCTCTGCAGTGTCATGGCCCAGTACCCAGGTGCGCAGACCTGCCATTTCCATAAGCTGAGGAAAGAGAGGCTGGGCCAAGAAGGAGCATCACCCACGCCAACACAGGACAGCCCTGGGCAGGGCCACAGGGCACTGAGAGACAGCAGCTGCCTACCCGTAGGCCTTTGGCTGGCCCTTCCACTGCCAGCTGTGAGGAGCCTACCGCAATGGCCAGGAAACCACCAGGGCCTGCCGGGTGCCTCCTTGTCCACCATCATGGGACACCAGAGAATTCATCATAGATCACATAGCAGGACCCAAACAAAATAGAGAAACAGTTGCTACTCACATTCATGCATTCATCAGTGTGTATGCTTCACAGGAAAACATGTTGGAGGACTCATCTCAGAAGGAGTAAAAAATGCATTTCAGAGTAGTCACATAGGCTTAAGTGTTTAACTACCTGATGAGAATCCATAATTGTCCTCTCTGGATGATAATTGCATAGTTGATTAGTACTCAAAGGGTCAAGAGCTACACGGAAGTAGCTAAGACCATTGTTTGCACATTCTCTATTTTTCTTCCTGTATCTAGGGAAAGTGAAGACACTAACAAAATATTTTTAAAAATTATTGCATTTCACTTTCCAAATTCATCTTGAAGCTGAAAGAACCTAGAACAAGATGAATACTGGGATGCAATAGTCCACTCAAGTCTCCACAGGACCTGAAAATTATTCAGATAGGTCAGGCATATCATAGCTGTAGCAAGGGTGTGTCAGGCTATCTGAGCCAATGCCCATGAATGAATGCCCTCCCCACTCAACGTCCATTGCTGATACCTAAACATAGTTCTTAACAACCATTACCCTACTTCAACTTTGGCAAAGTAATTATCCATTTGATTTCTGTAAGTGCTATATCTCAGAGTTACATGGACGTTGTTCCATTGTCACTTATTCCTGTTGAGCACTCAGCATAATTTTAATGCTCTTCCCTTGGAATATCCATTAATCATGTCCTTTAAAGCATGCTGAGAAAGGTGCCAGGAAACAGGAGACAATAGCCAAGATCCTGTGTCATGTGTCCTATGTGTTTGAGACATTTTTTACTGCTTTTGCAGGCCATATGATGGAACCAAGAGATAAACCAGCACCCGCATGAGATGCTATATCCTATAGGTTGAGGATTAACTTATACTGCCACTACATCAGTCACAATGCAGCTTTTATTTATTTATTTGCTTAAAATGGCTTTGTCTGCTTGTGTTTCATGTTTCCTTATGAATTTAGCTTCATCTTTTTTTTATGTCTGCACATAATGGCATTTCAATTGTGATGGCCTTGAATCTGCAGACTGCTAGACATTTTGATGATGGTGAAGCTATTGATTTTGAGCATTGAAGATTTCTCTAGCTTTAATGTCTTCTATTATTTTTTTCCTTAATGTTTTGTATTTTCCATTGTATAGCTCCATCATGATTATAGTATTGTTTATACTAATGTGCTTAAAATCCCTTTTTACTCCTTTGGATGGAATTGTTATTACAAATTCTTTCTAAGCCACAGAATTGCTTCCATACACAAAGACATATTAATTTACATTTATTCTTTTGTGTCCTGTTACTATTTCAAATTGTTTTATTAATTCTAATATTCATTTTGTTAAGATTTTGTTCTGCAATGTATATAATCAGATCATATTTTAATAGAAATAGTCTTATTTCTATTTTTCATTTATTAAATTGCTTTTTCTTCCCTAACTGTTCTATTGAGGAGTTTCAATACTACGTTTATTAGCTTTGGTAAAAGGATACAGCCTATTGTGCTTCCAACTTTTAATGAGAAAGTGTCCAGCTATTCCATGTCCATTTTATTGATATTGAATATCACATTTATTCATTTGAATATGTTGATATATTCCTGTTTGCTAGGCATTTGTATCTGCTAGCATTATTATGTCTGATGTGTTATTTGATTTAATTAGCTGATATTAGATGGATGTTATTTCATCTGTGTCCATCAGGGATTTTCATCTAGAAATATTTGTCTTTGTTGCACCTCCTAATGATTGGGAATTTAGATATTTTTGCTTTCTAGAAGAAATTTGGGAGGATTGCCTGCGTTTCTACTGTTCAGTGCAGTCTATTTAAGATTGGAATTAGTTCTTCTTCAAAGGCTTGGTAGACATCACAATGGAGACATACAATCCTAGACTTTTCTTTGTTGGGAAGGATTTAATTGACTACTGATTTTCTGTGAATAATTTTTGTATATATAGGTTGTTACTGGCCCTGTATTCCAGTTTTGGCAAATTGTGCATGCCCATAAGTCTGTGGTTTGTGATTTGGTGGCATAATACGTTTTGTAATAGTTACTGATGATTATTTGTATGCTGTTATATGTGGCATTTCCTTTCTAATCTCTAATTCTATTGGTGGGTTTTCATGGCCTTTTCTTCTGGGGATATTAGTTAGGCTACTTTTATACATACATTGTTACTTATTTTCTAATTTCCTGCTGTTGTATACATTAATCTTATGTACTATTTTTAGCTCTCAATTTTTTATATTCTCTAATTTTAGGAATCCTTCATGCTACTATTAGATTTAGCTTGCTGTGGTTTTTCTGGATCATTGGGATATCTTGTTAACTTATTTCATGGTGCATTTTCTCAGCAATTATTTTATTTTGAGCATTTTTATATAGTTGATGAGAGCACAAAGGGTCAAGGGCTACAGGAAAGTGGATAACTATTGTTTCCACATTGTTATTATTATTATTTTTCTGTATCTGGGGTAAAGGGTAAGGTCTGCCCCCATCCAAACTCATAATCTGAAGTGGGAATGGCAGTAAAGGAGAGAAGAACTCCTCTTTCCCTCTTCTGGCCATGCCCTCTTCCTCCCTGGTTCTCACATGTGCAGATTGAGTACTATGGCCTAGTCTGCCATGGCTTACCTTGGCTCAGCATTTCTCAGTGAATATAGTAGCTTGGCACAGCCTGGCCCATCCACAATTCAAACTGACACAGATTGGGGCAAAGGCCTAGGCAAGTCCAGCAGGCACCCAATGCCAGCCCAGTATACTGATAGGTGTTGAGACTGAACCTGGTCTGACCCACACTGTTCTGGTGCTCAGATTTGCAAGCAGGTCATGTGGACCTGTTCAGCTTTGTCTGCCCCCATTCTATGTCAAATGCATGTCATTGTACTTTTCCCTGGCATGGTCTGAGCTGCTCCCTATCGTGGTTTTTGCACTCACCTGAAGGGACTATGTACTGACAGAAGAGTTTCCCATGCTCCTAATCAGAACCTCAACCTCCTAATCAGATCTTGTGCATACCGATGGGTCCATGGGACAGCCCTGTTTAGACTACCTCCTGTCCTGGTAGGAACCTTTCCTGAATGGCCTTCAACCATTCTGGGTGCTGCGATCATCAATGAGAGTTGTTCACCAACTTGACGTACTCCATATCTTGTTCTCATTCATGCCAGTAGGTCTTGACTGTTTCAGCCTAGCCAATGCTTGTCCATACCCAAACACTGCTCACACTTGCCTGAGTAAGGGCAAAAAACTAGCCTAGTTCATCCTACATATCCATGGTCCTCCAGATCACCAGATCTGAAGTCTAGCCTGCCTCGGTGCATCCAGCCCAAGTCCACACTTCTGCCAAGGGACACTGCAGTCAATCTAGACCAGAATGCAGCACCCTTTCCAGCTTACACACTCACCAATGGGAACCCCAACCCAGTAAGTGTGTACTCTCATAGCCTGCTCCCAGCCATTGCTTGCATGCATGCTAGTGGCTGCTTTGACACAGTTTTGCATAACCCCTCACCTGTCATGGCCTTTTATTTGATATTGTGGCTTTGCATCCCTGGCTCATGTAGATTAGTAGGTGTAAGAGCCTACCTCTGCATGAGCTGTGTTCCAGCCTGATTTCTGTCCCTGCTTGTGAGCTAAGGTTTTCTCATCCCTGTCTGCTACACACCTTTCCAGATCCAACCCATATATTATCCACCAATTGGAGCTGCTTTGCCCAACTTGCCTGAGTCTCAGGCCTGGAAAATATGGCCATCAGTGAGAGTTGTTCACCAGTTTTACCTACTCCATTTCTTGTTCTCATGCATGACAGTGGGTGTTAGGCCTGTGCCCAGCACAATCTGGCCTTCCATTTCGACCTTGTATATGCTGGTGAACACTGCAGCCCAGCCCACCCACAGGCAGTTTCACAATGCACTTTTGGGTGCTGCTGTCTTGACCAGTCCAGACTGTTTGTTTCCTCCCCTATGAATGATGGCAGATTCCATGGTCACATCTAGCTCAGCCCATCACCAACCTAGCTCTTCAGCTAACCAGCAAAATTAGTATTTCCTCAGAAATTGTCTCACACATCCACCATTGAATCTACCCCCATTTCCCTCATGGTCTGATTGGTGTCATGGCCCTGCTTGTTGTGGCCTGTTCCCTGAACCATCTTTCGATCAGGTACTAGAATTTAGCCCTGCTAGACAAGCCCCCAGCCTGAGCTTTCACAGTGACTTATATGTGGTGGCCAGCATTGTTTGATGAGACAAATTTCCACACAGTACTCACAAGTGGGCTGGTGTATCAATCTGACCCATATTGATCATCTTGTCTCTCCCTTCCAAACCACCAGGTCTCAGCACCCTTGCTTATCTTTAATGAAAAGTTACCCTGCCAATGGCAGTCCATCAAGATTGATTCCTCCCCTACTTGCATTGTGGCCCTGATATAGATGTACATAAGCAGCAATTCCACACTCCTAAAATCCAGATCTTCCCACCAGATGGCCAGCAGGTGGAGTCTGACTCCAAATGGTGTACTCCCTGCTCTGGCCATGGTCATTGCATAGTCACATGGGCTGGAGCCAGGGCTAGCCTATGCTTGGAGTCTGACACAGTCTGGGAACTCCAAGTAGTCAACAGACTGATGGAAGTTCTCCTACACATACTCCAAGGTTGCACACCACCGGTCACACTCAGCACAAAATGTTGGCAGTGAGTAGAGCCTTGGCCAGCTTTGTCCAAAGAGATCCCCTCCAAGGATACTCACAAGCAAGGGAGAAGCCTCTTTGAGCCCAGACATGTGGGCCCTGCTCACCACATGGTCAACATGGCTGGAGCCAGGGCCCAAGCCTGGAATCATGGTGCTGTTTTAGTTCTTAGCATAAGCACTAGCCACAATAAACTTATTCATTAACATTGCTTTTGTTGCCTTGAGTAAGTTTTTGTATGTTGTGTTTGAAAACATTGTTTCAGTGAATTTATTTATTTTGTAATGTATTCTGTGACCCATTGTTCATTCTACACAACTTTCTTCAGCTTCCTATTAAATGCATATTTTTAGGACCTTTTTTTAATGCCTTGCTGATCTTCAGTTTCATTGCCTGAATCTCTGTAAAGATACACAATACAATTTTAATTTATTGAGTCTGCTGAGGCTTCTTTCATAGCATATCTCGATGTCTATCATGGTGAAGGATCCATACATTGATAAAAATGTGTATTATTGTATATAGGGATAAAAATGCATGTGCAAATTAAGTCAAGTTGTTCTTTGTGTAAATTAATTACTTTCTTAGTTTCTATCTTGTGCACATGTCCATTTTGATTGGTTGCCTTTTTAGATGCTTCCTGTTACTGTACTGACTTTTGTATCTCCTCTTTCATCCATTTACAATGAGTTCTCATTACCAGGTGCACAAGCGTATGCATTTATCATCACTTTTCCCTTTTCTGGAGTAGACCCTTCAATGAAGTTTTGATAGATCTTTTTAAAAACCTTGATTTTTATTGGAAAATCAGAAATACAGAGAAGATAACAGAGAACAAATTTTCCATCCACTGATTCTTTTCTATCATTAGTATAATTTTAAATCAGTGCTAAAACTAGTGAATGGTAGCAATTGTATTTTCCACCCACAGATCAAGCTGATCATAATGTTAAATTGTAAGCAAACCTCAATCAGTGAAAACACTTACCATGTGCCAAGATCAGCTTGGAAAGTGGCCTTCTCCACACAATGTCTTTTTCACACCATCCTTGTACAATTTGGCAAGTAAGAATCATCAAGGACAATATTTCTCTTTTATAAACTGTAGTAACATACACCCTCTACTTGGAAGTCATTTTAAGTGACTCTTTTACATCAGAATAACATTTTTAATTTTTAAAATTTTTATAGGAAAGGCGGATATACAGAGAGAAATATCATCTGTCTGATGGTTAACTCCCCAAGTGGCCGCAACATCCTGTGCTGTGCTGACCTGATGCCAGGAGCTTTTTCTGGGTCTCACATGTGTCCCAGAGCCCTAGGCTGTCCACTACATTCCCAGGCCACAAGGATGGAGCTGGATGGGAAATGGGGCTGCCAGGATTAGAACAAACCCCCATGTGGGATCTTTCAAGTTGAAGACTTTAACCACTAGGCTATCATGCTGGGCCCCATCAAAATAACATTTAACAAGATTAAATCTAGAGTATGAGGAGACATTATAAAAAAGAAACTTCATACAAAAGAATGTAAACACTATTAAAACAAGGTAAAATGTAAACTTACTTAATAATCATAAAGAAGATCAGAAGGAATGATGTGGGGGGCAAACAGATCAGATGCGTTTGGGATAAGCAACACACTGGTCACTGCTCCCCCAACAGAACTACACCAAGGATTACCCAACATCCCAACTACCAACAAGACCACGTGGAATTGGAGTTCATTGGAGGCTGAGAACTCTGAGGTCATCCACCCCCATTTGGATCTACCACATGGGATGGAATAAGCCCAAATCCTCCGTCACAGGATCCAAGATCATCAGAACAACAGCCAGGAGATCTGAGTGGACCGCAGAAACAGAAGAGCATTAAGCTTCCTTCAGGAGTAGGGAGAGGAGCTTTCTCTGGTCCTGAGTTCCAACCTTGGATCCCCACCCTCTCTTGCAATGACCATCATGGTCGCTCCGGAGGCCCCTCCTCCCTAAAAGCAAACAAAAAAGTTAAGATAGACAGAAAGCAACAAGGAAAGCTTAGAACCAGACAGGAAATGGTCAGCGAGGACTCACACATATCTTATTACTCCTCACTGTGGTATTGAAGATTTCTCTGCACACCCCTCCTAAAATACTTCTGCGTCTAAACTGTTGCCATATGCCTTGTTAGAGTTATAAGCCAGTTTAGACTATACTAAAATATGCCAAATTCAGCAAAATTATTCTTCAACACTATAAACTAAATACTGAAATGAAAATAGACATGAAACAACTGAATACTATCCTATAGTCATTTTAAGGGGTATAGAAGCTGGTTCTGTGTATAAATTGGAATGTCAATGAAGTAGTCACAAGATGAGGTTCAGAACTGCATTTTTAAACATATTTGTTAATATCATGTCAATTAATTCCATAATGTTGTAAATTGTTGCTGATGTTATGTTGGGGCATTTAATTGATTGGGATGATATTCTGCCAGCTGTACCTTCAGATCAGAATTTATCTGGACAAAAAAAAGTTGGATTCTATGCCTTGTATATGTTTTCAAAGAAAGGATCTTGACTGAATTTGAACTGTAATGTTGCAACAAGGTGGAGGAATCCACCGTATGGGGAGTATATGGGGAAGGGTTGGAAAAATCCCAGAGTCTATGAAACAATGTCACATGATGCAACATAATCAATAAAAAATTTTAAAAAATAAAGTAATGTATGGAAAGCACATTTCAACTACTTCACAAATATGATGTGTTTTTCCTCTCATTTCCTACTTTTTTATTTTTGTGAACCTATGCTTCTAAATTATAGATCTGATGATTTGCTACATAATTAGTTCAATGTGTAAAATGTTCCTGATAGTAGATATATATATATATACAAGGGCTATAAGCGATGTTGTTAGTATTGTATCAGTAATTCTATCCTTATTAAAGGTGCAGGTTAATAGTCATTATTTTTTTAGCAGAGTGTCATGCACAGAGTAGACATTTGCTGCACATTTTCTTCTTGATGGTAACTATTACCTAACAACAAATACAACCATGTCTTTTGTAAGGACTGGAGAAGCAATATGTTGCTATACTGACAGTAAAACTGCCATTTCCATGATATATTGTGTGATGGCTGTTTATAATTCTACTCTGGGATGTTGAATTTCTCAAAAAGATTTGTTTTTATTGCATTGGTCTTAGAATGCCATTCAAAACAAATTCAACACTTCAGGGAAATTTGGGGCTGGCATGATGGCTCAACTGCTAAATGCTCCTGCTGTGAGTGATGCTATCAATATGCAAATTTCTTAATGTCCCAAGTGCACCATTTTCCAGCCAGCTTGCTGTGGGTATCTTTGAAGAGCAGTAAGGTTGGTCCAAAGTTTTGATACCCTGTACTAACAGTGGAGGATTCTAGTGTCAAATTTGCTCTTCACAAACACCTGTTGTAGACATGTGTGCAGTGAACAAGTTGAATGGTCGACTGCTTTACTTCTCTCTATAAATGAGATCTTCCTTTCCAGTAATAATAAGTGAATCTTTAAATAAAACATTTCTTGGTTATTTTATAATTATTATGTGCAACAGAGGGATTACTTAGTCTAAAGCAAAATAAAAGAAAAATCCATGTCAGACAAGTTTAAATAATTTTTATAAGTTATTATTTTTTTTTAATTCGACAGCACTTTGTCAAAAATGAGACTGTGCATGACTGAATGATTTCCAACACACAATCTGGGAGGTGCTGCAAGTATTGATGCTTCTGTTTCCAGAGAGAAGTTGTATCAGAAGCTCTATGAGATTGGTGTTAAGCAGGCACAGAACAAGCACTAATGATAATCGCAGATTAAATCTTTGAATGGAAAATCCTCACCAGGTCTCTCCATATATATCTGTCTCTGTAATTTAAATATGATATCTATTTAATATTCACATGTTTTATTTATATATATATTACAGAAAGAATATATAAAAGAGAAAGAAGGGAGAACAAAACAGAATGAGCTGGTGGATCACTCTCCATCTTTTATTAGATAACCTTGGAGCGCCACACATATGACAGGAGCATCCTATTCCGGTGTTTGGATTGCTGTGTGAGAAATGACACCATGTCAGTCTTTAGCTGTGGCATCAGCTGAGATTTCTGTCCTTTCAAAAGCACATCAGGTATACATGCTGTCAAGCATGTGACTGTTCATGGGACTTGTTCTCATATCCAGAAATGTCACTTCACCATTTCATGCATGTATACTTACTATCATTGCCTAGTCTACTCCAATATAGAGCATGGCATATGCCCTGACATTAGCACTCATTGGGCTGCCTGCAATAGGAGAGGTGGTGAATAGTCATTTTTTGAATCTAGTTTGTGTCTCCCATGTCCATCTTCACGTAAAGCCATAAGCCAAGGGCAATGCATAAAAACACAGGCCCTTACAACTTTCACTTTTGTATGTGTGCTGATGGCTAAAAGTCAGAAAATCTTTCCTCTATGGGCATATGTACTTACATATATAAGCTTATAAAAACTCAATATGTGAAATGTACATGTGTATATTATGTATAAATGAAGCATGTGTAGATGTGCTTGTATGTCTACTGTAATTGGAAGATATTGATAAATATTCACTTGGATTTTTAAAACTTTTATGCCTGTGTTTAGTGTGTGGGTGTGTTTTGACTTGAGATGTTTCTGCCAGTGGGTTCTGGGCTTAGGAGGTTCCTGAGAGAGTCAGTTACTGACACAGCACACCATGATGGGAATGGCCTCTAAGACTTATCACCATCTGCAGGTCTTTGAAGGGTCGAAGGTGTTGCAGATACGATCAACTGTGGGGTCCATCACTTGTTCAAAATCCATTTTCTTCTTTTTTTTATTAATTATGTTGCATTATGTGACACAGTTTCATAGACTTTGGGATGCATTAACCCCCCTCATGCCTTCCCCACATGGTAGATTCCTCCACATTGTTGCAGTATTACAGTTCAAATTCAGTGAAGATTCTTTCTTTGCATACAAAAAGATCATCTGCAATGCAACTGGAAATTGGTAAGATAGTGTAAGGAATGTGTAGTAAATATACATATATAAATATATGAATATGTGAATATATATGAATATATATATATGTGTGTGATATTCAATTGGTATTTTGTGTAGTTTGCATGTGTATGTGTTATTCTTAGACTTTGTGCTGATATATGATGTGGTTTCAACATTGTAACCATTGCATCAGTAGAGGAAGGTCTGAAAATTTTTCTGTATGTGTCAGTCATACAGACATGAGACATAGCATGTGGCAAAAGCAAGCGACATTATATCACACACAGTGCATAGAAGCCCTGAAGTGTTCGCAGTTGTTCTGACTTGTAGTATCAATGTCTTTCTATGAGTGTGCATGCTCAAAGACTTAGTGAGCTGACAAAGACACGGTGAATGGAAATGCATTGTGAGGATTCATTAGAAGGGGAAGTGATTCCTGCCACAATGAGGCCTAATAGAGCATGTGAACTTGTGAAAACCAGCTTGCTCCCAATGCATAGGGGGAGGCTCTGGAAAGATCTGTGTTATTCTCACTCCCATGTCCTCACTTGGGGATCTCCCACTGCTCTCAAATCTGACTTGGTGCTCAACAAGCTTTGACTTGTTCCTGGGAATGCATCCCTGATGAATCACTCCTCAAAGACCTCCTCCTAGTGACTGTGTTGAGGAGCATGATTTGTGTGGGGATAGAGATTGAGGAAATAGTGTTCTTTGTGCCTACTTGCAAGCCTTCTTGGATTTCAGGCTTTGCCCTTATAATCTGGTCTACCATCCTCTGTGGGAAGAATATTTTCAACGCAAGTTGATACAAAGCAGAATGTAAGTGAGATGCAGAAAGGCTCTCTTTCCTAAGACACACTCACGGCGTCACTCACATCTCACGAGCCTCCTCTGAAACCTTTTTGAATGCTGGGTGCAAAATGGCTACCTGGCAGTCTACAGCTGTGGCATCGCCTGAGTTGTCTCTGTTTTCAGAACAAGAGCACATCAAGTGAATATGCTGTTGGTCACAAGAGTACTCATGGGACTTTTTGCCCACGTCTTGATAAACTTGCCATTATTTCTCTGTAGATCATCTTTTTTCAAAAATACCTCATTCAGACTGAGGCATGTACCCTGCCCTAAGCATCAAATCGTGTGTTTCTAAGAACATTGACTTAGCCATTGATCAGTAGTAACGTGAACATACACAGAAGAGCACTGATGCATAGATTTACCTGTATATAGGTTATGTATTCACTCTGCATGTAGTATATTGTCCCATATGTGTGTATATGTTTGTGTGTGTGTGTGTTGACTGGATCCAAGTGTTCAATGTATGGTTTATATATCTGATTTTCCTATGCTAAAGAACTTTTTACTGTGTCAGTCCACAGGACATCAGATATTGCATGAGATGACAAGAATCCTTGAGGTAATACACACAGTCTTTCAAGTGCTAAAAGTGTTGCTGAAACCGTGATCTCTTAAGCCCATGCCTGTTTGTGAAATTCAGTTGTCACAAGGTAAAATATGCAAATCCTGTAGGGTGTAAGCTTAATATGAATTGAATCTACATGTCATAGACCTGTCATTGGGACCGCATTCTCAATGAATTTCTGTGCCTGTGTCCTGAACCACAGCATTGGGAGGAGAAAGTCAAGTGAGTAGTGGTGAGGATGAGTGGCTTTATTAAAACTTTTGTCTACATTTTAGATTTTACATAAACCCTTCCTTATCTTTTTCAATATTATTAAATATAACCCATTCAGAAACAAAGGAGATTTCATCTGAGTTGAAGGAATGCTCTCCTTCTTTTATTAGATTACATTTGAGTGCAATAAACATCTCAGAAGCATCTTCATGAGGCTTTTGGATTGCTGTTTGGGACATGACAGCATGTCAGTCTTCAGCTCTGTCATCAGCTCCATTTTCTCTATTTCTAAAAAGAAATCATCTACTATTTGTTCATCAGGCTGTGACTCCTCTGGACTTCTCTCAAAAGGATCTAAATAATTTTATATTTGAATTTTTAAATCATGTGGTACAATTTGGTATAGGCTTGGATTTCCCCCAAACTCCCAGTGCCCGACAGATTTTCCGAATTTTAACAACAGCAAATTATAGCACCATGAAAAAAAATGCCATTGAGTAACTACCATATGAATGACAAAAAGTTGATCTTTATAATTTTTATATTGCAACATTATTTTTGGCTATATAGAAGTCCAATCAAATGTCTAAGCACAGCATATAATAATTTTTCATTTTACATTCTATATGCCAGCACACAGGGTATTTTTACACATATGTAGTTCACTCTATGATATTTTCTCTATCTTGTTTTTTTTTAAGATTTACTTTTATTATTATTATTTTTTTTTTTGGAAAGGCGGAAATACAGAAAGGAGAGACAGAGAGGAAGATCTTCCGTCCAATGATTCACTCCCCAAGTGAGTGCAACGGCCCATGCCATGGTGATCCGAAGCCAGGAGCCTCTTCCGGGTCTCCCAAGCGGGTGCAGAGTCCCAAAGCTTTGGGCCGTCCTCGACTGCTCTCCCAGGCCACAGGCAGGGAGCTGGAAGGGAAGCGGGGCTGTCGGGATAGAACCGGCGCCCATATGGGATCCCGGGCGTGCTAGGCGAGGACCTTAACCATTTGCACCACTCTGCAAGGACCTATGATGTTTTCTCAATGTGATTGTGTGTGTGTGTGTTTGTGTGTGTACACATGATTCGGTGCATGTATATTTATGTTCAATCTTGAAGGTAGCACAATACACCTCACCATGTTTAGTGCTCTGAAGGGCTGAACATGTTACAGCTACAGACTCCTGTGTTTCAAGTGACTCCATATCGATATTAATTCACAAAGCACATACATTTGTGAATATAATTTGTGTTATTAGACAGCAGAATATCCAAGAACTCAATACCTTGCAGAAAAGAGTTTGTCTACATGTTACCATGAATTTTATGGAATGGAGAGTATAAAGGATCTGGTGGAAGAAGGTGCATTTAAGTTGCTTAAAAGGAAATAACTTTCCGCCTGAGAATATAGATTCAAGTTGTTTTGTGTTTCATTGAATGAGCCTCTGTACTGTTTCCAAAAAACTCATCATTGGCCATGACATCTCATGGTGATTTGTAATTACTCACAACTGACGTGCAGCTGAGGAGCTGTGATTTAGTCTTGGGACCATATTTACACTGTTTCTCAGCAGACCTCATTTTAGTTCCCTTTCTCTGAAGCACTTCATTGTGAAAGAAGTGGAGTTAAGTAGCGTTTGGGCAGAGTGACAAAATCACAATTCTTGTCTACAAATAGGGCATGCCATAACATCCTCCTTACCATCATCTTTGATGATAATGGGTTTATCTCATGCTGAAAAGTAGACATTGTCTGATGTGACAGAACTCTCTCTGATGCTTTTGTAAGATGAGTTGTGGCCTCAACACATATCTCTCAAGCATCTTCTTGAGACTTGTGCAATAGTGCATGGAAAATAACAACATGGCAATCTTGAAATGTGGCATCTTCTGAGGGTCCATGTTTTCAAAGAATAGCACGTGCTGTCAGTATGTCTTCCTGCATGTGACCATACTTGTGTCAGTATGTTTCAGTAGTGATGGTGCCTTTGCCCTTCTATGAATCTAGACTGTTTCCTCTTTTTCCACTGCCATGTAAATTAACACATATGCCCACTCCAAACAATAAAAATTTCAGTCTTTCATGACTGTCTCTTTTGCATATGGTTTGTCTAATTGACACAATTATTTGCATACATACATATATGTGGCATACATTCTTTTTTTAAGATTTATTTACTTATTGGAAAGTCAGATATACAGAGAGTGTATAAAGTGTATAGCGCTATTGTAGAAACCTAAATATATCAGCATATTAGATATAGTTTATTCTATGCTAGATGATTGTTTTGTGTGGTACAGGCTGGTTAGTGTTCAGATGTGTGTGGCTTGTGCATATTCTGAGCTGACGTGGTTTCTAAATGTGACAGTCTATTAGACAACAGAGATCACAAAGTGAAAAGCCTAGAGAGTTTTCCTCATCACTTACATTTACCTGAAAAGCTAACACGATTATGGTTGCTGTGTCTTGCAATGTCAATGGATGTCTAGGAAAATTAATATTAATAAGTTTAATTTACAATGCATCTTGAGGTTGGTTAGGCAATGATAAATAAAAATACATTTTAGACAATGTGTTAAAAGGGAAAAAGATTTCTTCTACAGTAAATGGAGTGAAACAGGTGATTTGACAGGAGTTCATTCTCAATGCATGGGGAAGCCTCTGAAAAAATTTTTGTTCACCTCATAAATACCCAGGTTGGCATTTAGAGATCTCCAACTTTTCATATCTGTCCTGTAATTTGGGGCTACATTCCCAAGGAGTCTCTACCCAGATCCCCATCCTAGTGCTTGGTTAATTACATTGCTTTCAGAATCTTCAGAGAATTGTGTTTGAGCTTTGTGGATGAGTTTAATCTGTCATCACCAATTAGGTCTTCACATGTTCTCTTCCTTACCATCTTCTTCAATATTACTGGGTTCAGTCCAAGCTGAAACAAAGGAGACTTCTGAAGTGGAGCAACTCTCTCCTTCTTTTATTATCTTTGGAGTGCACACACATCTCAGGAGTGTCCTCTTGAAGTGTATGAGAATTGCTGTATGAGAAATGCAAACCTGTCAGCCTTGAGCTTTGGCATCATTAGTATTATTTGTTATTTCAAAGTACAGTTGAGCAAATATATGTCAGTCATGTGACTTTTATTGAAAATTGCAGAAAAATAGGAAAGAAGTAACTTTGTCAAACCGTAAATCTATGTTGTTACCTCTTGCTCTTTGTCATGCTGATTGAGTTACATACTCCAGCCAAAGCACAAAAGCAAGAGTGTTCAATTACTTGTTTGTTGGTTGAGACTATTATATATACACATATATATGAATATACACACATATATGTCTATGTACTTACATTTATAAGATTTATATTCATATGTTTATAGGTGATCTCTATGCGTGTGTACATATAAATGTTTATATGTGTATGTATGCATTTCTTCTGTTTATAGATGTGTTGTGTGTGTGTAAGATTTGTGGGCTATGTTTTTATTTTATCCTGGCTCAAAATGTATCTGGCTGTGTCAACCAATAAGCTACCAACACCAAGACTTAGAAAAATTTCAAGTGGCATTTTAACCATATGTATTTCTTTGAAGAACTGAAGAAGTTGTTGATACCGAGACTGTTGCTGTCCCACAGCAATGGACTTGGTGCACAGAGCCAGAGCCGATAATATCATATGTCAACTCTGACTGATGGTCAAAGCCGTAGTTTATTATTGGCATCAGACTTCATACACTGAGGGTCATATGGGATAAGGGAGTAAGTATTGAGCTTATCAACAAACCCATTAACTGTTTCTATACTTTTGTTTGGAACTCCTTTAGTCTTGTATATTACACCAAATGTTCTCATATACATGCTATCCACTCAACTGTTCTTACACAAATGATATCCAATCAGGTATACAAAATGGTAGCCATTCGGTTGTTCTCATACAAACATTATACAATCAACTGTAATCCTGTGCTCACTGACCTTCAAGGGTCACTTTGTCCTAGAAGAGACCATTGGAGCCAGTGGTGTCTGTGAAATCTTCTCAAAGAGCCATTGTGTGCAATGTCTCTACTGCATGATAAGGAGATGAGGAATGAAGCTAGATTGGTTGGAAGCTTATTGATTCCTTTCATGATTACATTGGAACATTGGTTGGAAGCTAATTGTTTGGTAGTTTATTGATTCCTTTCATTATTAGGAGTAGAAAATTTCCACATAACTTACACTGCCCATGTTCTTACTTGGGGACCTCACATTGCTCACAACAGATTGGACTTGTCTAGCTGTGACCTGTAATTGGGAACACATTCCCAGTGAATCACTCAACTGACTGTGCCCTGAAACACTATATGGTAAGCGGGGAAAGGAGTGAGGAGAGGTTGTGTTGTGGCTTATTAGGCTTGCTCTTTGAATCTTTCTTGACATTTTCTTCTATAAGAATGGTTTCATTCCAAGCTGAAACAAAGACAACATCACCATCTGAGGAAGAACTCTCTCCATCTTTCATTTGGTGAGCTGGTCCTCCTCACATACCTCAGGAATGTCTTCCTGTGGCTTTTGAAATGCTATGTGAAAAGAGGTGTCCTTCTGTTCAGAATAGTACACTAGGCATATATTGTGTCCATCAGCAGGGGGCTTGCTACAATTGCAATGAACTTAACTTTGACATACTTAAAGTTAGATTTGCTACCACATGAGCATTTACATATTCCCTGGCCAGGGATTCAAAAGAGAAATCATCAATAAATTTCATTTTATCTGAGTTAGTTGTTATTTGGGCACGGTGTGTGTGTGTGTGCATTTCCATATGGACTTCATAGTCATGTGTAATTTCTGTTTTAAAGCTCTTAATCGCATAGAATGTAACCAGGTGTGGAATTTAAGGATTCATTTACATATTTGTTTTTGTGTTTAACAATTTTATTATGATTGTGAAAGGCTGTGGAATGCACTCTGACCAGGATGTTTTATTTTAGCTTTCTTGGGTTGCTTAGTGTTAACTACTGTGTAAAATGGGAATTGTCAGAAGCAATAAAATTAAATATTTTATAATTTGAAGATGTTACTGTGTTATGTTTCCAAATGACTCAGTTGACAGAGGCATGAAAATCATATTTAAATGACAAACAAAAGAGTGACAGTGTTTAGAGCTAAGCAATTAAGTAGGTATATGGCAAAGAGTGTACATACAAAATATAAGGGCATTCCCTTCTTAACCCACAGAAAAGGTAGCCCTTGTGTAATTCATTGGTAGCCCATAACAGGCTGAGTTTATTTTCACCTACCCAAGCAGACAGATTAAAATAGCTTGCTGTATTTTGTTTTACTTTGTGCTAATTTGTTAATACACTGCATATTAATGCACTAACCTTTCTTTGAGGTTATATCTAAGCGATGCCTTTGTTTTGCAATTGCTTTTATTTCTTCAGTCCAAAGTGGTCTGAGATAAGAGAAATAGCCTGTTCTTACAACACTTCTACATCAGTCATGATCTGATGTGTCATTGTTACTCTATAAGTTAATTTCAAGAAACAACAAAGTGTATCCTGCTAAAAACCCAAACACACTGTGTGCACATTTGTTGGGGTCTGGAATCAACATCAGGCACTGTAATGGACTTAGCATGGGCAGAGTCTTGTGTCTCTCAGTATTTTACATCATGAAACAGCACCAACTTCATTGGATAAAGTTTTTGCTTCTTTACCTCCACATGTTTTACTTTTTCACTCTCTTCACTTTACCTCTAAATGAATACAGGCTCAAAGGCAGCAATATCTGTTGTTTAGGTTTTTAATTTTAGTTTCTAAACAATATACAGATTAATGAATTTTAAGGTCACTGTTGCTCTTGATAGTTAACCCAGCACAATACTTGTTATTCAGTATGTTCCACTGTGCATGATTAACTCAGTGGACTCACACACTGTAGTAAAATATATCAGTGTATTCAATGTGCTGTGTATATCATATTAGCATAAATTTGGTTGCAGCTAATATGTAATTGATTCAGTGCTTACAAAGGAATATTACAGCGAGTTTTGATTTTAAAAAGGAGTTGTTTTAATTTGTTTGCCAGTGTTATACAACACCTGTATATATCAGTATCATACCATTACATTTTGCATTTGTCCATATTCTATGATATACACAGTGTATGATGTATTGTGTGTGTTTATATGTGTCTGTGGTAGGGCATTCTTCTAGGTGTTCCATACTTTCATGGGTTTTTGTGTCTTCAATGACCTGTGAAATGCATGGCTTTGAGTATGCTGTCAATAATATAAAGACAGGTGTCAGCTAAGGAGTTTATGAGGAAAAATAAGGAGAGATGGAGGGGAAATCAGTATTCATTTAAAAATATGTAACAGAAAATGATAACATGTTTAAAAAAGGAAAGTTAATGTTCATAAATTCAGTTGTCCATGTGGTCTAAAATTAGGGAATTTTATTGGAATGGGATGCAGTGTTTTCATGACTCATGATGCTAGATAATCCACAGATTTGAAGCTATTATTATGTCACTATGTAATCCATATTGGGTAGGAAAGTGCAGGATAAATGTGGGTGAATTTTAGTGGATTAGATAGAAGGGAAAATGTTTCTTTCCATAATGGTTGAGTAGAACAGTTAATTTAGTGAGCAGAAGCTCATTCCCTTATGTGTGTGTGGAGGCTCCAAACAGGCTTCAATACATGTCATCAATATATCTGGTCTCACTTGCAAAGCTTCCAAAGATGCACCAGGCTAAATTGGTTCTGAGGAGCTATTACCTGCTCTTGGGACCACACTATGTGTCCTTTTTTAAAGCCTTCATTTTATTCACTGTACCCTAAAGCACTCCACTGTGAGTAGAAATTTAAGTGAGTTGGGGTTGGGCTGGCTGGCTAAATTTTAATTTCTTCTGAGTTCAGACCTTGCATTTGCACCTTGCCATCTTCTTTGATAAGAATGGGTTCATTCCAAGTGGAAACAAAATATACATCATTGCAGGTGAAGCAAATTTTCCCTTCATGTGGGGGACCTCCATACACATCTCAGGAGCATCTCTTGAGTCTTGTTGGATGCTGACTGGAAAATGACAACAAGTTAATCTTGAGATGTGGCATTTTACCCATCTGTTTTCCAAAGTATAGTGCTTAATATTCATATTATTTTTGTCATGTGAATATTCACAAATCTTGCTGTCACAGGATCAAATGTTATTTCTTGCATGCCAGGTGATCAAACAGGCCCCTCAAAACTTTATTGTAGAAATCCTAAGTAATTTTCAGGTTTTTCTGTGTCTTGACACATTAATGGACGCAGTTGTTGTGTGTCACAGTTTGGTTTCCATCTGCTCTGCAGCTACTCTATCAGCGGATGCAATATTTTTTCATTATGTGCTATTTTGTTTTATAAATTCAAGAGAGTTGTGAACAACTCAAATACAATGTTTGTATGTTAACCCCTGGAGCTTGTGAATGCTACAATGTAAGCCAAGGGCAAGTTTGCAAATTATGTGGCATAAAAGATTGTGTGGTGGGGAAATGGCCCTCATTTCATAGGCAGGTGTTAAATATGAATCAAGAAAACATATAAAAGGGAGGGAGGAAGGTTAAAGGAAGAGGTATATATGTGGCATTGGTAGCAATGTGTAGGAGGTAAGTATTGAAAGAGCTGAAAATAAGCAGTGACTGAATTCACAGAGTCAGGAAACTTCCACTTTAAGAAACCATTCAAATGAATATTTACTTCAAGAAAATGTGTTTTGAATATATGTAACCTATCCAAGATAATAATACAATGATTCATTCACTCATTGCCCCTCTCTTTTCATCTTTGTTCTCCCTCCACCACAAGTAGTGGCATCCCTTCTTCTCTTTTACATGGCAGTACCAGACTACCCTCTGCCAAAGACTATTCCCAGACATACCTCTTGCAGTCTTTGCAGCTGGGAGCAGTTTGTTCCTTCCAGATGTTTTGTCTTTTGCTTGTGCTTCATGGCCCAGCACTAGGGAATTACTCAAAGCTGGTCCTTTCCCCCTAAACTCTTGCTGTTATAGTCAGCAAATTGTGAAACAACATAAAATTAAAATATTCAAAATCAACTAATTTCATTGATAT
The DNA here is from genome assembly GCF_017591425.1 of Ochotona curzoniae. Lineage (NCBI taxonomy): Eukaryota > Metazoa > Chordata > Mammalia > Lagomorpha > Ochotonidae > Ochotona > Ochotona curzoniae. The sequence continues at coordinate 16,361 of NW_024466258.1, read as the reverse complement.
CTCCTCCTCTAGTTTCCTAATGTCCTGCTCTCTACTCAATATAGAGTCGGGAATGTTATAAATCCTCAACCAAGGTGCCAGAAACATTCTATCAGTGATTGATAATGTCACTCCATTCCAGTGGCCCAGCCAATAGTTGCAGAATCACAGTTCTGACAGAGCCAATTTTATATGTGATTTATTTCATCTAATGGAAACCTAACTTTGATTTTAATCTCTGTATCTTCCTTGAAACCAAGATGAGAAGATAGAAAAAAGAAATTGGTTGATGTGAGGCCATGATAGGACCAATGCAATTTGATTTAGAGCCATGGTAAATCTTGTATCATAAAATACACTGTATATTAATAATTGCATTTTCTAAATTTCATAAAAACAAAAAATGCTAAGAAAACAAACACAGTCATAGTGCTCACAGCTTACACAATGTACTATCACAATCTCATATATTTGCTATAAATGTGGGATTTGTGGATGTCTGTAAAGCTTTTAAAAGAGCAAATATAAAATCCTTTTAAATATGAACTATATATTGGTATCATTGTGATTTAAGAACAGCTCTTGTATCCATGCAGTATTTTCTGAATTTCTTTTTTTTTTTAAGATTCATTTATGTTTTTGTTCGAAAGGCAGATATAAAGAGAGGAAGATCTTCCATCCTATGGTTCACTCCCCAAGCAGCTGCAACTGCTGGAGCTGAGCCAATCCGAAGCCAGGAGCTCTTCCAAGACCCCCATGTAGGTGCAGGGTTCCAAGGCTTTGGGCTGTCCTTGAATGCTTTTCCAGGCCACAAGCAGGAAGCTGGATGGGAAGCAGGGCCACCATGATTAGAACTAGCGCCTATATGGGATCCCGGTGTGTGCAAGGCAAGGTCTTAAATCACTATGCTATCATGCTGGGCCCTATTTTCTGAGTTTCTGATGCTACTCAGATCAATGTCATGTATCATCAGAATGCAACTGTCACTTCACACATCAACATCATTTTCTCATTGGTTTAAGAGTAGTAATAATTCCCAGGTTATTATCCCTGCTCTAATAATAATTTTAAAAAATCCTACTTCTGGCAAGAATCAAGGATCCTGCTCCAGGAATCCAGGTGTATTCTGAGAATATGTTAGTATTCGTATAGAAGTTCAAATCCAGGCCACTTCATCTAGTTGCCACCAGGTGTTGAAACATGTCAATTTGGGCCCGGCGCGGTGGCGCAAGTGGTTAAAGGTCCTCGCCTTGCACGCCCGGGATCCCATATGGGCGCTGGTTCTAGTCCCGGCAGCCCTGCTTCCCTTCCAGCTCCCTGCCTGTGGCCTGGGAAAGCAGTCGAGGACGGCCCAAGGCTTTGGGACTCTGCACCCGCGTGGGAGACCCGGAAGAGGCTCCTGGCTTCGGATCGGCATAGTATCGGCCCGTTGCGCTCACTTGGGGAGTGAATCATCGGACGGAAGATCTTCCTCTCTGTCTCTCCTCTCTGTATATCCGCCTTTCCAATGAAAAAATAATAAAAATAAATCTTTAAAAAAAAAAAAAAAAAAAAAGAAACATGTCAATTTATGAGGTCAATGTCTACTAAGACTCACCATATACCTTTCAGGAAACCACTTGCCAAACAAAAATGGAATGATGTACTGAATTTGTATCAGGAAAATATTGTCATCCAGGAATCATTTCATCAAAACTGTTTTCCTTTGCTGTGGAAAATAAAAGAAAAATACTTCCAGGGCCGGCGCGGTGGTGCAGTGGTTAAGGTCCTCCCCTTGCATGCCCGGGATCCCATATGGGCACTGCCTGTTCTAATCCCGCCAGCCCCCCTTCCCTTCCAGCTCCCTGCCTGTGGCCTGGGAAGGCAGCAGAGGACGGCCCAAAGCTTTGGGACCCTGCACCCACATGGGAGACCCGGAAGAGGCTCCTGGCTTTGGATTGGCTCAGCTCCAGCCGTTGTGGCTGCCTGGGGAGTGAATCATCGGACGGAAGATCTTCCTCTCTGTCTCTCCTCTCTGTATATCCGACTTTCCAATAAAAATAAATCTTTAAAAAAAAATACTTCCACAGCCAACAAAAGCTCAGTGACTTCACATTTACTAGACCTGCAGTATAAACAGAACTTCAAAAATGTATTCTTCTTAAGGAGAAAAGAAATAGCACCACAAAAATCAAAGGTAAATATAGGTATGTAACATAAAGGGAAAAAAATCTAAATCAGCAAACAGTTATTGGCAAAATGAGAAGTAAAATCATTAGCTATCACTATTAACTCTATACGCGAATTGATTAAACTCATCCATCGAAGATGATGAAAAGAAAAAATGACCTGACATTGCCATTTCTATATTATATACTATAGATGTCAACATATAGCATTGAATGGGTTTAAGAAGGACACTGCATAACCATCACAGAATTCATTCAGCAGAAAAACATAACCAAAACTGATGTACATACACGAAATGCAATGGAACATAGCTTTATGAATTCAATATTAATGGATTTTAAAAGAAGATATATACCACAATTCAATAATGGTGGAGGACCTCAGCATAACATTCACTTCAATGGGCAGATCAAAGAGATGGAAATTCAGCAAGGAAACAATAAAGCTCATTCACACACTAGAGTAAATGGACATTTAATGAATTTATAAAAACATTTGTTAACAGAAAATCCACACGTTCTTTTATTAGGGCATGGTACTTTCTCCAGGAATTATCATATATAATAGGTAGAGAACAAATCTCAAACAATTTTATAAAAGATCAAATTTATATCACGCAGAATCTCAGACTAACGTGGAGAGGAACTGAAGACCATGAAGTCGAAATACTCACAAAGGACACACAATGATTTTGAAACTTGCCAATATGATAATAAATGAGCAAAATGGGTTACAGATGAATCAAAGAGAAAAAATGCTTGAAATTAAAGTTGTGTCAACACAGCATGGTAAAAGGAGCTAATACAAACATCAAAGTATTCCCAATGTTAGCAAGAAAAAGAAAATAAAATAAGGAAGGAAACAAACCAAATAGAAAAATAATATTTATGATTAATGAATCAAAGAGCTCATGCTTGGAGAAGAATCAACAAAAATAGATTTCCAGGCCCGGCGCAGTGGCACAGTGGTTAAAGGTCCTCGCCTTGCACGCCCAGGATCCCATATGGGCGCCTGTTCTATCCCGGCAGCCCCGCTTCCCTTCCAGCTCCCTGCCTGTGGCCTGGGAAAGCAGTCAAGGACAGCCCAAAGCTTTGGGATCCTTCACCCGCGTGGGAGACCTGGAAGAGGCTCCTGGCTTCGGATCGGCATAGCATCGGCCGTTGGCGCTCACTTGGGGAGTGAGTCATCGGACGGAAGATCTTCCTCTGTCTCTCCTCTCTGTATATCTGCCTTTCCAATAAAAAAAAATAATTAAAAAAACAGATTTCCAACTAATCCAAATAAAGTAATGAGGAAATATTTGAGTCTATAGAATCACGGACAAAAAAGCAAGCATAATAATGGATAATTCATACACACAGAATAATCAGGAATTATTCCAACTAACTACAAGTCAACATACCAGAAAACAGGCAAGAATTGGCAGATTTTGAAGTAGACAAAACCTACCAAAATTGATTCATAAGACATTTAATAATGTAAATACTCCTATAAATAGGACTAAGATTGTATCAGTAATATAATCACTCCCAACGCGTGATTACAAAAGGACCAGACCAATTGGCTTTAACGTTGAATTCCAACAAATATCTCAAAAATAAATTCTCAAATCTCCAAAAGCTATTTCAACTAGCAAAATGGAGGCATTCCTTCCAAACGCTTTCTATGAAGCAAGTATCATCACCTCAACACCAAAGACAAATTGAGAAAAAAAGAAAAAAAAAAAAAACAGAAAAAGAGAAGAGAGAAGATGGCCGACCTTGACGAGCTGGTATAAGGTGGAGCACAGAGAGAGGGGGACCAATCCAGCAGAGGAACAAACCAGGAGACACAGTATTGCAGGGAGAGGAACGGGAAGGTCACTGGACTTCACTGAAGTAAGAAGATCAACACAGCTTGGAGGGACAGTCAGAAAAAGAAAGAAAGGAAAGGCAGCACGCAGTGCGAAACTTGGTGCGTTGCAGTCCCAGGCAGGGGCAAGGAAGGCAGAATCTCAGCTGATGCAGGGAAGACAGACAGCTACAAAAACATGTTCCTACATCAGTGGGCGCCACACACCACTGGAGTCCTGGAGACCCTAGAGGTGGCTACAGGATTGAACATAGGGGCCATCAACCCCTGAAGAGGTTGAGGAAAAGCAGGGGAGGAGGTCCCAGCAGCATGCCTTCCAATAGGTCAGCACCATTGAGAAAGTGCAGAGAGGGCTGGAGCTTAGCTCTGGGGCTGGCTCACAGAAACTCAGCTCCGAACTGTGGACTAGCTGTGTAATTTCCTGCTGTGCTTGGCCTGAGTCCCAGAGATGGGGCACCACGCAGCAGAGTCCATCATCCTGGACAGAGGTGCAGGCTAGCAGGAACACAGCTGCTTGCCTTCCAATGGGGGGCACCCTTGAGAGAGTGCACCAGGGAGAGGAGCCTCATCCTAGGGCCTGGCCAACAGAGTTTTCCGACCTGGCTTGGGGCTGAGGACTCTGAGAGGCTGGCAGCTGAAGCCTCGGGCAGAATCCCCTGCTGTGCTCAGCTCCAACCCCAGAGGAAGGGCGCTGCTCCACAGAGTCTACCAACCAGGACAGAGGTGTATGCTAGCAGGGACACAACAGTGTGTCTCACAGAGGGGCAGCACATTTGAGAGAGTGTAACAGGGAGAGGAGCCTCGCACTAGGGCCAGGCCTGCAGAGCTTTTCGATCTAGCATGGGTCTGAGGACTCCAAGAGGCAGGCATTTGGAGAAACAGGCAGAATCCCCTGCTGTGCTCAACTGCAACCCCAGAGGCAAGGCGCTGCTCAACAGAGTCTGCTGACCTGGGCAAAGGTGCAGGCAAGTGGGCCATCCGGCAGCGTGCTTCCCAACAGGGGAGCACATCTGTGAAAGTGTAGTAGGGTGTGGAATGACACACTCTTATATCTACCCAGAACAAAGACAAGAAGCCCAAGGCTACAAAGTCTCTCATCCACACTCTGTCCCCATTGGCACACATAAGACTATACCTAACCATCTATTTGCAGCGGAACCAGGTTGCAGAGATATAAACCCAGGGGTGAACGAAACAACCCAACACCAAACTCATCATTGCCTGCTGTCCCCAGTAGAGCAAGAAGAATCATGCTTCTACCAACATTCCATTCAGCAGTAGCTGGATCACACCACCTCCAGGCTAGAGCACTGAGGGCAGCGGCTATGGACAAGCAAGTTAGAGGCTAAAATCCCAAAATGACAAGAAACAACAAAACAATGAGAAGTATCAGAAAAAGTAATGACTCAGAAGATTAAGCAATTCCCCCCAAAAAACCAAAAACTAATCTAAGTCTCTGAGATCTGAGATGAAGACATAGAGGAATTATCAGATAAGGAACTTAAGAAAATAGTGATGAAATTCATCAGAGACAGCGAGAAGCACTAGGAAGAGTCCAAGAAATTCAAAAACCATGTCATTGCAGAAATAAACCAATTCAAAGAGGGAATCCTCGATCTTGAACACAAAATTGAAAGCCTAACTAACAGAATGAACACAGCAGAGGACAGAATATCAGAAATGGAAGACAATCAGAATGAAAGTCAGCAGCTCATCAAACAGTTGGAGACAAACCCGAACAAAGGCAACAGGTCTATACAGGAAATGAAAGACAACCTCAAAAACTCAAACATTAGAATAATGTGCCTTCCCGAAGGATTTGAAAGAGATAGGCTAACAATGGGTGCTCAATGAGATAATACAGGAAAACTTCCAGAACACTGGAAATATAAATCGAGCACAAATTCAGAAAGGACAGAGAACCCCCAACAAATTTGACCCAAAAAGACCTTAACCCAGATACGTGGTCCTCTTGCTCCCTTCAAGTTAGTGAGAGGAAACTATTTTAAAACAAGCAAGAAGGAAGGATATGATTACTTCAGAGGAAGGCAAACCAGAATCACAGCAGATCTCTCAGAAGAAACACTCAAGCAAGGAGAGAATGGGGTAAAACTTTTCAAATCCTGAAACAAAACAAGTGCCAACCAAGAATAATGTAACCAGCGAAGCTTTCATTTGTATTTGAGAATGGAATTAAATTCTTCCACAGTAAAGAGAAACTCGAAGAATACGCCAGAACAAAACCAGCTCTAGAAAATCTCCTTAGAAGGTGCTAAACCCAGAAAGAAAAAATGACAACCAGAACCAAAGATGGCAAAAGGGAAGACCTCCCCACTAAAAACCATATGAGCAAAGTCAGCTAATCAGAGATTCCAACAGATGCAAATACACACTTACATGCTTAAACACGCTCATGGCAGCTCAAAATCACAACCTCTTAATTTTATCACGAAACACAAATGGGCTAAATTCATAAATCAAAAGACACAGATTAACAGAATGGATCAACAAACAGAACACAACCATATGTTGCCTACAAGAGACACATCTAACCAAAACAAATGTGAAGATACTGAAAGTGAAGGGATGTCAGCTAATCAGAGATTCCAACAGATGCAAATACACACTTACATGCTTAAACACGCTCATGGCAGCTCAAAATCACAACCTCTTAATTTTATCACGAAACACAAATGGCCTAAATTCATAAATCAAAAGACACAGATTAACAGAATGGATCAACAAACAGAACACAACCATATGTTGCCTACAAGAGACACATCTAACCAAAACAAATGTGAAGATACTGAAAGTGAAGGGATGGAAAAAAGGTATTTCACACCAGTAGAAGAGAAAAAAAGGCCGGAGTAGCAGTTCTAATCTCAGATGACTTAGACTTCAATGTGACAAACATCAAAAGAGACAGAGATGGACACTTCATATTGCTGAAGGGAACATTCCACCAGGAAATGATTACCATTATAAACATCTACATACCAAAGACAGGTGCACCCAAGAATGCTGGGGTCCGTGCAGTAGGTTTGGATGGCATGAAGGTATGAAGAGAACAGCTCCCCTGCTTGGCAGGGCCTGGGAGAGCTTCAAGCTGTTTGGCAGGGCCAGGCATATATCTCTCTGACCACCCTGACGCCGTTTCCATCCCTGGCTGCATGGATACTCAAGCACCCCACTAAGAATTCTGTATTCTTTTGAGGCATTGTTGTTTGCCCCTGTGAGATAGTTTTTGCAACTGATGTGAGCTTGAGAGTTAATGTCACTGATAATGTCTTAGTGAGAAGGCCTTTGACAATTTACACATAGGAGCACAATTAGGCCCATGTCATTTTTGGACATCTTATTGTGTGCTAACTATTGCCTCAGAACCTGGCCCAGACATACAGCACACCCTCTGGGAAGGGGCTTGAAAATATCTTAAATACCAATGCAAGTGATGGGAGTGAGAGCTGAAACTGCTATGCAAATAAATATAGTTATTGTTATCTCAAAGGCTAGCCTGCCTTTGCAATTTTTTGGAGCCTAGAAAATGTAATTGTTGTAGCTGCTTTTATAATTTTTAGCTAGAGGAATTAAGGATGTCTTATTAACAAGAAATGCTTTTGAGTATTGCTTTATTGTTTATGGGGTTGTAGGAGTCTATAGTTGTAGGGAGATTTAACATTTGAAGTTTCTGTTTTAGATTTTAGGGTTTTTCCCCTCATAACCTATTTTCCCATTATTTAAGTAAGAAGTAGAAATGTGTGGTGGGAATGTACTACTGATTAGCAGGTGGGAATGTACTACTGATTAGCAGGTGGGAATGTACTACTGATTAGCAGGTAATCTCATGTGCCTTGGCCTTGGAGTCCTGGCTGTTGCTCCATGGATACTGTTGAAAAATAAATAATAGTTTGCTTTAAAGCATATGAATACATATTTTGCAGAATTATCTTTAGGAGTACCTGCCTAGCATTGAAGTGCAGATGGAGTGACCAAATATCTGTACATGACCCCTTAATTTTGAAAAGAAAAAAATAGAATAGTTGCTTGTGCAGAAAATTGAGAAGGGTTTTGAATAAATAAAAAGGAAAGCTTTTTCCTGAGCTGGTGTGAGAATGCACCAAGTGTCTGTGTCTGTGTCTTTCTTTATCGCCAATTCCACGCACCCTTCCCAAGCTCCAAACTCAGCTGGAGCTGGACTCCAGCACAAGCACATGAAGCAATTGCTGATAGACTTAAGAGGGGACATAGATGCACACATAATAATCGTGGGAGACCACAACACCCTTTTAACAGCAATAGACAAATCAACGAAACAGAAACTTAACAGAGAAACAGTACAACTCACACAGACCATAAAACTAATGGACCTGGTGGACATTTACAGGACCCTACACCACACGGACACAGAATATACATTTTTTTTTCAGCAGTGCATGGCACCTTCTCCAGAATTGACCACATGATAGGGAACAAAGCAAGCCTCATGTACTTCAAACAAATCGGAATCACACCATGCACCTTCTCAGACCACAATGGAGTGAAACTGGAAATCAACAAATCAATATGCCCCAGGAAGTACATAAACACCTGGAGGCTGAACAGCATGCTACTAAATGAACAATGGGTCGGGGAAGAAATAAAGGATGAGATAAAAAAAATTCATGGAAACCAACAAAAACTCAAATACAACATTCCAAAACCTGTGGGACACCACCAAGCAGTGTTGTGCAGCAAGTTCATAGCAATCAGCGCCTATGTCAAAGCCCAAAAAAAGATACCAATTACAAGAATTAAACACCCACCTCCAGAAATTAGAGAAACAGCAACAAAATGACCCTTCAAGCAAAAGGAAACAGGAAATCATCAAAACAAGGGAAGAGATAAACCAAATAGAAATCAAAAAACTATACACAAAATCAATGAATCAAAAATCTGGTTCTTTGAGAAGATAAACAAAATAGATACCCCCAATGGTCCCTACTGACAAAGAAAAAAAAACAAGAGAAAACGAGAATTAACAGCATCAAGGATGAAAAAGGCAACATAACAACTGACACTGCAACCATTAAGAAAATAATCAGAAACAACTATGAACAACTATACTCCAACAAATCAAAAGACCACCAAGAAATGGAAAGGTTCTTGGACTCCCACCACTTACCAAAACTTAGTCCAGATCCAACAGAAGATCGAACAAACCTATAACTGAGGCAGAGACTGAATCAGTGATTAAGGATCTCCCAACAAGACAACAAAACAAAGTCCAGGCCCACAGGTTTTCACTCCAGAACTCTACAAAACATTCCAAACATAGCTAACCCCAAACCTCCACAAACACTTCAAAGCAATAGAAAAGGAAGCAACCCTTCCAAACTCATTCTATAAAGCCAACATCACCTTAATCACAAAACCAGATACAGAACTAACAGAGAAGGAAAACTACAGACCTATCTCCCTGATGAACATTGATCCTAAAATTCTCAACAAAATCCGAGCCAATAGAATTCAAAAAAACATCAGACAGATCATTCATTCAGATCAAGTAGGATTCATCCCTGGAATGCAGGGATGGTTCAACATTCAGAAATACATAAATATGATACACCACATGCAAAAACTGAAGAAAAACATATTATAGTATTAATAGATGCAGAAAAGGCTTTCAACAAAATCCAACAGCACTTCATGCTAAAAACCCTAGCTACGATAAGCATAGAAGGAAAAATCCACAACATAATTAGAGCAATATATGAAAAACCCAATGCCAGCATCATTCTGAATGGAGATAAATTGGAACCCTTCCCACTGAGATCTGGAACAAGGCAAGGATGTCTGGTATCACCACTACTATTCAACATAGTTCTAGAGGTACTCGCAGTGGCCATAAGACAAGAAAAAGAAATTAAAGTAATTGAAATGGGAAATGAAGTCAAGCTTTCACTATTTAAAGATGGCATGATCGTTTACCTAGAAGAACCAAGAGACTCAATACAGAAACTGCTAATACTTATATGAGAATTTAGAAGTGTGGCAGGGCACAAAATTAATGAACAAAAATCAACAGCCATAGTGTATGCAAACAACCCCAAGATGGAAAAAGATCTTACCAGCATAATACCATTCAAAATAACACACACGAGTATGAAGTTCCTAACAATTAACCTCACCAAAAACTTAGGAGACCTCTTTGAAGAAAACTACAGTAAGCTTAAGAAAGAAATTGAGGAAGGCTTGTAAAGATGGAGAAACATCCCATGCTCCTGGATAGGCAAAATCAATATTGTCAAGGTGTACATACTACCAAAAGCAATATACACAATCAACGCAATCCCAATCAAAGTACCAAAAACATTTTTCACTGAACTGGAAAAAATGATACAAAGTTTCCTCTGGAAACACAAAAAATCACGAACAGCCAGAAACATCATAACAGGGGGAATCACGGTTCCTGACATATGGACATACTACAGAGCAATGGTCATCAAAACAGCTTGGTGCTGGCAAGGAGGACCAATGGAGCAGAATAAAAACAACAGATGTGAACCCACACAGATACAACCGACTAATCTTTGACAAAAAACAGAAAACAACCCATACAAATGGGAAGGTCTCTTCCATAAATGTTGTTGGGACAACTTGCTAATAGCCTGCAGAAACTAGAAGATAGACCCGAATCTCTCACCATACACAAAGGTCAAATATAAATGGATAAAAGACCTAAACCTACACCAAGAAACCTTCAAACTTTTGGAAGAAAATGTAGGAAACACTCTGCAAGAGCTAGGTGTAGGCCCTGACTTTCTAAATAGAACACCAAAAGCAATAACAATCAAGACCAAAATAAACAAATGGGACTATATCAAACTAAGAAGTTTCTGTACAGCAAGGGAAACAATCAACAAAGTAAAAAAAGCAACCCACAGAGTGGGAGAAGATCTTTGCACACTACACAGGTGATAGAGGGCTCTTTCTAGGATATACAAAGATCTCCAGAACAGCCAAAACACCAAAAAACCCCAACTACTCAAGAAATGGGCACAGGAAATGGGCAAACATTTCACAAAGGAACAAACCCAAATGGCAAACAAACATATGAAAAAATACTCCAGATCCCTGGCAATAAGGGAAATCCAAATTAAGACATCAATGAGGTACCACCTAACACCAGTAAGAATGGCTCATATACAAAAACCACCAACAACACTTGCTGGCAAGGATGTGAAAAAAAGGGAACCCTACTCCACTGTTGGTGGTACTGCAAACTTGTACAGCCTCTATGGAAATCAGTATTTTGAGGATACTCAAAAAACTGAAAATCAGCATACAAGCACTCCTAAGAATATATCCAAAACACCTGTTACACAAGAAACCAACATGCACCCCTATGTTCATAGCAGCACAATCAATAATTGCAAAAACTTGGAAGCAACCGAAATGCTCATCAACAGAAGACTGGATAAAAAAGCTATGGTTTATTTACTTCATGGAATACTACTCAGCTCTTAAAAAAGACAAAATGCTGTTCCTTGTGGCCAAATGGGCCCAACTGCAAATCATCAAGCTAAGGGAAATGAGTTAATCCCAAAAGGTCAGATACCACATGTTTGCCTTAATTTAAGTTGAAATGCTGTCAGTTTGTAAAAGGGTACCTGTGAAATGTAGTATTACCATGTTAATTAACCCCATAATGTTGGAAACTGTTGTTGATGTTATGTTATGGCATTTAATTGGTTGGAATGATAATCTGTCAGCTATGTCTCCAGACCAGAGTTGGTCTTCCCAAGAAACTATTGAATCAGCTGGGCAATAAGATACTGGACACTATGTAAGGCACGTGCTGGCATTGAAAGAAACAAGACTAGATTTGAACCCTGAGACTGCAATAAGTTGGAGCATTCCACCATGGGGGAGAGGGCAAAGGGAGATAAAGGGGGAACATTAAAGCCTTTTAAACATTGTTATATAAATTAAATATAATAAAAATATGAAAAAATAGAAAAGGACAACTGTAAACACAGACCAATATCCCTGATGAATATAGATACAAATATCCTCAATGGTGTACTATCAACAAGATCCAACAGTGCATCTGGCATATTGATCCCCAGCTTACAGGAGTGGTTTCAACATTTGCAAATTAATACATGCAATATATCACATCAACCAATTGGGAAAAAAAAACACATGGTTATGGAAATAGATGCAGAGAAAGCATTTGACAAAATCCCACAAAATTTCACACTACAAACCTTAAGGAAAATAAGCAGAAGAGAAACATTCTAGAATACAGTCATCACAAGACAAGAGAAAAAAGCAATGCTGGGATCAGCTAAATGAGCAAAAGAATGGAAGCTTTTTCACTAAGAACTAGATGAGGATGTGCTCTTTCACAGCTCCTACTCTGCATAGTACTGGAATCTCTAGACATAGACTTCAGTCAACATAAAGAAGTTTTTAAAATTCAAATTGGAAACAAGGAATTAATATCTCCATTAACATACAACACACTTGTACATAAGCATAGCAAATGACTTTAGATTGTTGGAGCTCAAAAGTGAATTTGGCAGAATAGCATAACAAAATTGATTAACATTAAGTCAATGGAACTAGCATATACAGATATCTCCATGCATGAGAAGTGCTTCATAAATGCAGTCTCCTTTAAAACAACACAGAAGTATATTGCATTTCCCTTGAATAAAAATAAAAATGTGGAAGTCCTTATAAGAACATGACAAATCATCAATAAAATAAAGAGAAGAAAATAGTGAAAGCTAGAGAGATGCCATGTTCCAGGCAAAGACATTGAAACTCTCATTATGTCCACTAAGCAAGAATGGAAACTCAACTGTGTACATTTACTTTAAGGAATACTTCTTAATCTTTAAGGAGAATAAAATTTTACCAAGTGTGACAGAATATTCTCAGCTAGAGATCATTATGTTCAGAGAATGGTTTGGTTAAATGTGAAGAAATATCAGAGTGAGACATTTGAGTAGAACATAAGAGATTTTTTTTTTTAAAGATTTATTTTTATTATTTTTTCATTGGAAAGGCGGATGTACAGAGAGGAGAGACAGAGAGGAAGATCTTCCGTCCAATGACTCACTCCCCAAGTGAGCGCAACGGGCCGATACTATGCCGATCCGAAGCCAGGAGCCTCTTCCGGGTCTCCCACGCGGGTGCAGGTTCCCAAAGCTTTGGGCCGTCCTCGACTGCTTTCCCAGGCCACAGGCAGGGAGCTGGAAGGGAAGCGGGGCTGCCGGGATTAGAACCAGCGCCCATATGGGATCCCGGGCGTGCAAGGAGAGGACCTTTAACCACTTGCGCCACTGCGCCGGGCCCGAACATAAGAGATGTTAAGAAGCAACTCAAACATGCAAAAAAGTAAATAGGTTTTCTGAAGCAGAAAGGCTACAAATTACTTTGTGCACAATTGTTTAAGGCAGAATCCAAAGGAATTTCAAAAATGTCATGACAAATACAATGAAGACACTAATTTTGGAGTCAAAGTGTCTAGAAATGAATGTATTTCTTTCTGTTTTCTGTGAAATTTATGAGACTTGAATTTGCCAAGATCCAAGCACAGTATGCATTTTCCATGACATAACTAGGAATGTCACTATGTTGATTGCTTAACTAGAGATGGCACCCTTGTCTGTTTCACTAGAAGAACATTTGATCAGTAGTCAAGAACATATGCAAGCTGGAACTGTGAAGATGCATTAAAACAAATATACAGAATTCAAAAAGAAAGACTGCCTGTGTCAAATGCTGGTTAGGATCTTGAATACTGAAGGCACTCCTTTTGATGTTAATTTTATTAGAGCATTACATATTTGAAGAGTGGTTTGAAAATAGTTAATAATGTGTATCATGAGAAGCAGTGACTCCACCTTCAGGTTTGGGTCCAAAACATGATGTTCAATATAAAAGCAAGGAAAAAAGAAAACAAAAGAAACCTGGATTTGAATGAAGGTAATAACACAACATGTCAAGTAATGCATTAGAGAAAAAGAGATAAAAATTTTAATGCATTACTATCGTAGCAAACTGCAAAGGCATCAAAGAAATTATTTACTGATGCTGATCAAAGACCTAGGAAAGAACAGCAACCAAACTAATAATTAGAATGAAGTACTAGTACTGGCACCCTATGGGATCCAGGTGCATTCAATGGGAGCAATTTAGCCTCTAGGACACCATGCAGGGCCAAGACCAGCACTTTTCCTTCTCAGAGAAAGCAAAGTCACCATGAGGCACCTACATGTCTTCAGGGACAACATGGGATTATCACAGCACAGGAGGAGGGAGAGATTTAGGATGAAGCTCCAGGCATAAAAACTTTCTTTTTGTTGTCTCAGTTGTCCACTTCCAAACTGTCTGACACAATCCACCCTGGCCTCTGTCTCAAGGCTTCTCTTATCTAAATGTAGACATTATCATCTGTCATCACCTGGGGATCCTGCTGTTCCAAGGTTCCCAATTCATATCCTTCTGGTTCAATCGCAACTGCCTAAATATTTTCTTTCTTTCTTCTTGGAAAATATTAAACTATTTTTCCTGGAATGAAAGCTCAATAGAGCGAAGGATATAGAAAGCAAAAGATGATCAATTAACTGGTTCACTCCCCAGGTAGTAGCAAAGGCTAGAGTTAAGCTGATCCAAATCAAAAAGCCAGGAACTTCTTGCCATTCAGGGACCCAAGGAATCTGGGCCATTGTCTACTGTTTTCACAGCCATAAACAGGGAGTTAATGGGAAATGCAACAACCAGTGGAAGACCCAGTGTCCATGGACTCCAGGTGCACATAACACAAGGGTTTTAGCCATTAGGCTAATAATCTGGGCCCAGTTGTTTTTCCTATGATTGCCTTCACACATATGGAACTCAAGACATTGAAAAGAACAAAATCATTCTTCTATAAAGAAAATTTACTGGAGATATAGCATGCACCAGACTAAATATTACCAAATAGCTGTTATCAAAGCTACATGCAATTGGCACAAAAAATACATCAAGATTCATGTAGCATAGAAAGAATGCACAAAAATAAGATATATCAGTAAACAGTAAAAGCAAACCAAAATCAGTCCATGAAGAAAAAAATCAGACTTTTCCATTTACAG
The DNA here is from genome assembly GCF_017591425.1 of Ochotona curzoniae. Lineage (NCBI taxonomy): Eukaryota > Metazoa > Chordata > Mammalia > Lagomorpha > Ochotonidae > Ochotona > Ochotona curzoniae. Next base: position 1,233 of record NW_024466258.1, on the reverse strand, counting down.
CATCATGCCCTCGGCAAACATGTATAATTTGACTTCATCTGTATGTGTGTATATATAATATATTATATATATAACATACATATTTTTCACTTAAAATATATACCATAATTGAATATCCCAAACTGAAAAGCAAATTCTTACCAAAAATAAAAAGACATTGATTCCAAGAGATTAATGGCATTTGGGTTTTACATGCAATTTGGGTTTTAAGATAAAATTTTGGTGAAGGTATGTGAGTGAATATAGAGCAGATAACACTATACTATACTTCATTTATGAGAGCAATATTACTTTGATTGCAAATATAAATATTTGACTTAAATATAAAAGAATCATAGCCATATATCTAATAAGCATACACACAAAATGAACCTGATACAAATTAATCAAACAGAAAATCTTAATAATCATGCATCACAATAAAATCAAATTCACCTCTAACAAATGCACAGATGTTCACAATTAAATTAAATTCATTTAAGAAATCCCAATAGAATTAAGAACAAGTGTGGAAGGCAACATCAATAGACTCACATGTAGCATGAAGAAAGATTCTAAAATCCATCAACATGATATAAAAAATAAAATGGTCAGACTAATTACAAAATACTCTTCTTAAAATTGTAAGACATGTATCCAAAACAACAGCCAGTCAAATTATATTATCAAAAGCTATACTTCCTCTAAGATTTGAAATAAGCCAAGCATATCAACTCAGGTGACATAATAGAGAGGAGAAAAAAAAAAGTAGCTGCAAAAATAAAGAGAGAGGAACTTCAATTATTCATGTGTACAGAGGATACAATGCTGTAAGGGGAAAACATAAAGAGGAAAATGTCATCACTGCCCTCATGTCTGCCCACCATAGAAACTTTTGAGGCTTGCATAAGTTGCGATGTCAGATGATCCCACCGTCATCGCATTATCATCACAGAAGAATTAGCCAGCTCCTATTTCCCAACACATTAAAGGACCCAGATATCACAGTTCAAGTCACAACTAACAATTGCCGAAACAAAAAAAGTTTTTTTTAAACAATCAGCATACACACACACACAATTGCAAATCACTTGAAAAGGCCTGATGATATCTCATTGAAATAAATACTGAGGTACTTTCTTTAACAGCCTAGATTAATGTGCTCAGGAACAAAACACACAACATATTTTCATATTCTTAGGAGTTTATGTAATTCACTGCAGAACACAGAGGTGCTATGACATAACAAGAGGT